>NC_069504.1:855706788-855934288 GCF_027579735.1 Bombina bombina | reverse complement strand
GACCTCCAACAAAAGCAGGCACTCACCGGGTTTGAAGTGGCAACAAACTTTATTCCAACAGATTGACGTTTCGGGGTTTTACCCCCGTCCTCAGACTCAAACAACAACAAGGTCACTCTGTTGGAATAAAGTTTGTTGCCACTTAAAACCCGGTGAGTGCCTGCTTTTGTTGGAGATATATATATCAGTTTCTTTTTCTAGTGCTTAAATGGTATTGCCATTTCGACTACACATTTCATACTGTAAGAGTTTGTGTTTTCTAAGTGCTTTTTTGACACCATGTGAGCATTATATTTAAAAAAAAACACAAAAAAAAAACCTGCGTACTGTCTCATTTCACAAGTACTGAAATCATAAATTGAATCGAGGTCTTAACTATGGAGTAAATACAAGTTTTTTTTGTGTTTAGCAAAATATATACCTGTATAATTCTTGTCACATCGTAAATATAAACTTCATAAATTAACAGGACAGAATATTAATTCTCAATCTACAAACCCACATTCTTTATCATAATCAACTTTCTAATTATTCTTATACCTATTTTGTTTTTGCAGTGCCATCGGTTGAATAGAGAACTAAAGATTGCTTAATTTTCTTTTGAAAATTTTCTATTCTGCCATCTTTTGGTTGCAATTAGATTGCATGTAGTTTCATCGCTCCTATCTTTGATAAAAACTGCAGTAGTTAATGTATAACTTCTACAATTTTTAATACTTTGCTAGCTGTCAAAAAATAGTCCTGCCATATTTTGCACATTTGTAACCCATGTACTGCTTTGTAATGCTAGAATTTCTTTTAGAGCTAGAATACTGTAAACATTTACTTAGTAGAAAGGGAGATGCCATCTCTAAAGCAATATTCTGTTACCTAGAGGGTCAAGACAGTCACCAGCTCCTACTGAGCATGTGTAAGAATAAGTGTGTATGCATTTGTGAATGGCTGATGGCTGTCACATGGTACATGTATGCATTTGTGAATGGCTGATGGCTGTCACAAGGTACAGGGGGAGTGGAAAAAGACATACATTTTAAAATTGTCAGAAAAAAATCTACTACTCAATTGAAGTTCAGACTAAGTGCTATTGCATTGCCTTGTTATCTTGCAATTGTTGATTATGCAAATCTACTGTGTTGACTGATCCTTTAAATGTGAAACCATACATAGGACTCGGTTGTGGCCCCCAGGGTGTAGCTAGGAAAACCCTTTTCTACATCATCTGATCTTGACAACTTAGTTTAAAGGGACAGTATATGATAACATTGCTTTTCCAGTGACTTGTTATACCAGCTGCATTTTATAGAATGTATGAGAAATTATAATTTAATTAGTCATCTCTTCTACACCCCACAGTATAGGTGGGGATATCACATGCTAAATCAGCTATTTCAAATGCTGAAATAAGGGTCATGGAGTTACTTGTAAACAGTTTAATACACTTCAGCAGGTAAAATGGATCATTGGGAACAAATTAAAGGGAAGGAAATGTTTGGGTAAATTGTCCTTTTAATGAGATGTGGGAAAAGCTAATAATGTGAGGGGTGCAATGTTTCTTGTTTGGTATTCACTCCCTAACCCTATCCTGAAATGCATAGCTATAGGAGCTCACGCCAGTGCCTGTGTGGCCCTCCTTTTTTTCCTGTTTGAGGGCTGGCATTGTTCTGTGTACTGGTGGATCATGGCACTATGCAGGTAAGTGATTGATAGATATATTAGAGGGATATTAAACAGTGATTGCATGCTAGAGATAATAGTGCTGTCCAGGAACACTAATTGTGTGTAGTCCAGGGGTGCAGTTCATGTCCCCCTCTGCACACCCTGCAGTATGTGTAACTCATAAGTGTCCAGGAAAACATGGCCGATATGGCAACCCTACCCATATCCCAGGGCTTCTGTTCAGCTATTACTAATATGTGTCTCTACTATTCTATTTTTCATTTCCTGTCCTTTGCTTTCTCTTACAGTCTTCTTCTACCTCTTTTCTTTACTCTGCTTACCTTTTGATATCCCAGTTAATTGTATTCTACATCATGTATCTTCTTCCATTCCACACTTAAAGGGATAGTAAAGTCCAAATTAAACTTTCATGATTCAGGCAGGTAATATAATTTTAAATAACTTTCTAATTTAGTTTTATCATCAAATTTGCTTTGTTCTCTTGTTATTCTTAGTTAAGCCTTAGGTAGGCTCATATGCTAATTTCTAAGCCCTTAAAGGCCCCCCTCTTTTCTAAATGCATTTGACAATTTTTCACAGATAGAGGGCGTTAGTTCATGTGTTTCATATAGATAACATTGTGCTCATGCACGTGAAGTTACTTAAGAGTCAGAACTAATTGCCGGAAATGCAAGTCTGTTAAAAGATCTGAGATAAGGAGGCAGTCAGCAGAAGCTTAGATACAAGGTAATTACAGAGGTAAAAGGTATATTTCTTTAACAGTGTTGGTTATGCAAAACTGGGGAATGGTAAATAAAAGGATTTTCTATTTTTAAAATAAAATTTTTTTTTTGGTGTTTACTATCCCTTTAATTCTGTTTATCTCTTCCAAATTTTGTTCCATAATTTTCACATTATTTTGTCTCCGCTGACAACTAGCAGCCAATTGGATTTTGTGTTTTTCCTTAACTGTACACTGCAGCGCTGACTGCTCACTGTGCAGCTTCTGTCAGCCTTTCTCTATTTGTGTCCGAGAAATGGGAGTGTATATCCTACTGGTACATCTTTGCTTTCTGCAGGTACAGAATACATACTATTGCAGGCAAAATCCATATACAGAGATAATTTAAATCAATAAAACAGGGGATACAAGAAAAATTGTATGAAGAACAGAAGTCTGTTTTTTACATTTTAGCACTTTGTTTTGTTTTTCTCAGTGTTTGACTTACATTTTCTGTATTTTTGCCCTCAGTGCCCTTCCAGCCTTTACAGAACTTCTCATCTTTATTGCTGTTTTTGGATTCAAGAGAAAACCACTATGAACTTTCTTACAACAATGCAAAGCACCTCTATTACTATGGATATACATTGTACAGATAGGTTCCTTCATGGACCCAACTCCCTTCATAAGGGACACTGTACTGCAAAATTGGTTTTCCCTTTAAAGGTACATGAAACATTACCCCCCCCCCATAGGATTCACATAGAACATAAAATTAAACAACTTTCTTGTAAACTTTCGTTATCAGATTTGCTTCATTCTTTTGGTATCCTTTTAATGAGTAACAATGCACTACTGGGAGCTAACTGAACACATCGGGTGAGCCAATGACTAGAGACATATATGTGCAGCCACCAATCGGCAACTAGCTTCTTGTGGTACATAGCTTCTCTTTAGCCTTACTAGACAAATTAGATAATAGAAATACATTGGATTTTTTTTTTTAAACTGACATAGTTTCAAGGGAACACTGATACGAGGATTTATTAACACATTAAATATATTTACAATAAGAAACAATGCCACTAGAATTCCGTTTTGTAACATCTGGTATAATGTTCTCATTTACACCTGCAACTTTTACGCCATCATCAGGCAGTGCTGTCAAGCATTCTATACAAAATCATTTCAATATCTGTGAATTGCAGGACTCATTGATCGTAGACACTTAGGGCGTGGCCCCGGGAGGAACCCAAGGCCTCGAGGTGCATTCGTTTTGCATCACCAACAACTGGCAGTTATTTTTATTATTTATGTTAGGATTTTATCACTGTCAAAAATGATACTCCAACTGGAGAATGCTTTGTACTTCAGATGTGTTACACCTATGCTTGGTTTTTACTCTTTGATTACCAAAGGAAAGTGCAGTTCACTGTTTTCAAAGTGCTTCAATCAAGTCAGGCCTAGTTTCAATTCAGGTGGTAAATTTGGGAAACTTGTGATAAAAAAAAACACATTTATTTTCATTAAAGTCTATAGAGAATTTTGATGTTACCACTTGTTTCCAAACTTTACCACCTGAATATAAAATAGGCCTCAATCGGTTAGCTAATGCATAATTGCTTTTGTAAGGGCTTTATTTGTTTGTTGGCTTCTCTGTGTTTTATTGTTGACCAAATATAATGTAATCATAGTTCTTTAACCCTTTCGCGCCTTTAGGACGTTCTATGCTGTTCTTACTGTGCTGGGCTTTAGCTCCATTTGAACGGCATGGAACGTCCTAGCTGTTTGGCTGTCTTGAAACTATAGCTGCTTTGTAAATGGGATTGTGGGCTGGAGGGCGTGCCTAGCATCATAGGCACTCCCCCCTGACCCGATCCCATCATTGATGACACGTGATCGCATGAACAATCGTGTGATTTCAATTTTTACTTATTTGTTTACAGTTCAGATGTAGACAAATAAGTCCAAACGGGAAAGGGTTAACTGTGTTGTCATTACGAAAGTTACCAGTTAGTGCTTCAAATACCTGTGCACTCCTAAGCTTGATAATAGAAATAATTTAGAAAGTATTATTTTTTTTATTATTATTTTACAATCTATCTTAATCCTGAAAGAAAATGTTTGAGTTTTATGTCTGTTTAAATATTTTGTCTTTAGAAGTCTATAAACAAAACAGTTTAAAAATAAACTAAAGCACTATTTACTGAGACAAGCCTTGAACCACACTCCATCTGTGCTGTCTGGAATTTTCCCACCACAATGTTAGTTAAAAATTAAACCTTCAAAGATCAACAAGTAGAACTTCACTAATATTATAGATTAAAGGGATATTCCAGCCAAAATTGGAAACCACATGGGTGCATTTCGGTATTGAACAGAAGCAATTTTGTAATATACATGTGTTAGCAAAAATGCTTCTAATAAAAGCTATAGCTGTTTAAAAAGTGTATTTAAGTATGAACCGTGCACCAGCATTTTAAGCACAACACTTTTTTCAGAGAGCCTGCAGTGCTTGTACCATCTGATAATGACTCAATTTGTTAATTGGTGACATGATACAAGCCCCACTGATGATCTGAGCAGCTGCATTATTTAAAATGTGAGTGCAGTGAAAATATCTAGCTATGCTTCACATGCACATGCAGAGAAAAATGTTAACACTAAAACAGTGATAACTCTTATTAGAAGCATTTTGCCAGTGCATATATATTGCAAATATGTTTCTATTCAAAGATGTAATAAATCTATGTGCATTCATATTTTGACTGGAATGTCCCTTTAACTAAAGTAGAGTATTGGGGCAAGATAGGCATCACTCAGTGTTTTCTTATAAGTGTCAGGATCATTTACCCATACTACATAATAAGAAGGTGCATTTTAGTACAGATAATGTGATTTGTTTTTGTAGAAAAGATTTTCTGCAGTAAAAGAACATACCAAAAGTGTCTTACTGTATGCATTCTAGTAAGATACTAAAGCAATGACCTCATCATATCTTCCTAATCAATTACTTACAGTAGCTGCAGACTGTACAATGCATGGTACATTGTTCCTTTAGGTTTATTGTGCATATGAAATAGCTATGTTTGATAAATTAATTTGTTCTCAAAAATACGTTTATATACATGGGATGCGCTTGCAGAAATAGCAGACCTCCAAATCTTTTTTTATCTCTTTTCATATTAAAGAACCAGTCAACACAGTAGATTTGCATAATCAACAAATGCAAGATAACAAGACAATGCAATAGCACTTAGTTTGAACTTCAAATGAGTAGTAGATTTTTTTTTTCCTGACAATTTTAAAAGTTATGTCTTTTTCCACTCCCCCTGTACCATGTGACAGCCATCAGCCATTCACAAATGCATACACGTACCATGTGACAGCCACCAGCCATTCACAAATGCATACGCACTTATTCTTGCACATGCTCAGTAGGTGCTGGTGATTCAAAAAGTTTAAATATAAAAAGACTGCACATTTTGTTAATGGAAGTAAATTGGAAAGTTGTTTAAAATCTGAATAATAAAAGTTTTATTTTGATTGAGTGTCCCTTTAAGGCTTTCTTATCTTGTTTGCCACCTCTTCCACCCCCAACTGGGCACTTGATTGTTGTTTGCTGCCTGTTGTAACATAACTTTTCTTTATAGAATACTAAAGTATTCATAAAGTATTACAATTTTCAGTAGTGGTTTAAACAGGCAAAATCAGCTATTTTAAATTTAAAGATAAAGGTAAACTATATATGTACTGTGTGTGTGTATATGTATGTATATATATATATATATATATATATATATATATATATATATATATATATATATATATATATATATATACACACACAAACTTATACACTCCTCCATGTAAAACAGATTAATTATTGGAAACATGTTGAAGTGGAGAAGCTGTTACAGTGTCAATGTCCCTTTAAATAATACTGCATTTGTGTTTATGGAATGTGTATACTTAAAGCTAGCTGTGAGCCACTGGCTTACTTACCAAATGGCTGCAAAATACAAAACTTCAGGTGTTATCCTTCTCTACTCATGTGTTTTTTCTTTTTCTTTTTTGGAAAATGGATGTCTATGCGCTGAAAAATAAATGTTCTTGGTTGTTATGCTTGTGGGTTGTCACTGTCCATCAATGGAGCTGTAGGGATAATCTTCATTATAAGCCAGTGAGCTTCTATCCCATAGACTAGTGTTTATCCAGCCCACTAACCAGGGCACACTAATAGGCTATATTTCAGGATATCTGAAATAGAGCACAGGTGAAATCATCATCTTATCAGTACCTGCTCGCACCCAAGGTAATACTGAAAAGATGGCCTGTTAGTATGCCCCAATGACTGGACTTGAGAAGCATTGCCATTGACCAGCTATGCACAGACATGCACTTCCCTATAGCCTAAACATAAAATAGCTTTGACTAAACATTGTTTGATGCACAATAAATAATTGTGTAACATTTCAAATTGATCTCTTTTATTTGCATAATACAAATGTGTTCAGTTTAGTACCCCTTGTTGTTTAAAAAGATATATATATATTATCCTTTTATTACCCATTCCCCAGTTTTGCATAACCAACGCAGTTATATTAATACACTTTTTACCTCTGTGGTTACCTTGTACCTTACCTCAGTGCTATTTATATACTTGCATTTTAGTCAGTCATTGCTGAATCATTTGTAACTCCACAGAAGTGAGCACAGTGATATCTATATGGCATGTATGAACTAGCATTGGGAAAAGCTACAGGGGCTTAGAAACAGGCAGAGATTTAGAGTTTTAAATTTTATAAAGTATATTAATACAGAAATGTTGGTTGTGTAAAACTGGGGAATGGGTAGTAAAGGCATTATCTATCTTTTTAAATAACAATTTTGGAGTAGATTCAACTGGAATATGGCTGTTGTCTTGTAGCTGAAAGGGTTTAACAAGGTGATACCACTGTTGGCACGAGGCAATATGCAGGGAGAGACAATTTTGCAGACTTTGAAGCAAATATTCTAAAAATATTTAAAATGTGTCGTTTTCACATTTATTTTGTTAATGATACCTCACATTGTTGGGATATGAATGCTGCAAATGAGCAGGCTACCCATAGTTTGTTTCTGAGGTTTTTTTGTGATTTATTTTTTACAGTGATTTTTTTTAAAATAACTGTATAGTTTAAATAATTGCATTTTATATTTTGTGTATTAAATCTATTTTATTATCAGTTGTCTGAGTTTTTTTTTTTTTTAATATTTTCTCTTTATTTTAGAATAAAAGGTACAATAATGGGCAAATGCACACAGATCAACAAAGTCAAACATTGAATAGGACTCGCAGGTCCGTTGAGTACATACAAATACAATTAAATGGATTATTAGGATACCTTTTGTACTTCAGGAGGAGATTATATTCCAGCGATACATAGTATTATATCGATCTCTCAATATACTATTAATAATATAATCTAAAACAACAATACATAGCAACATGAGGAAGGGGATAGCATAGATTGGAATTTCACTTTGTGCTCTTAAGACTGTACCTAGCACATCTTGTAAGTAGCATACACCGTACCTAGGATAAACAGTACCTAACTCACACTGTACCTAGCACAAATAGTACCTAGTACACTCTGTACCCAGCACGCACAGTACCTAGCACGCACTGTTCCTAGCACAAACAGAAACCAGCCCAAACAGTACTAATCACAAATAGTGTCTATCACAAACAGTACCTAGCACACACTGTGCCTAGCCCAAACAGTACCAAACACACACAGTACCTAGCACAGACATTACCTAGCACAGGCTTCCTAGCACAAACAGAAACCAGCCCAAACAGTACTAATCACAAATAGTGTCTATCACAAACAGTACCTAGCACACACTGTGCCTAGCCCAAACAGTACCAAACACACACAGTACCTAGCACAGACATTACCTAGCACAGGCTTCCTAGCACAAACAGAAACCAGCCCAAACAGTACTAATCACAAATGTGTCTATCACTAACAGTACCTACCATACACTGTACCTAGCCCAATCAGTACCAAACACACACAGTACCTAGCACAGACATTACCTAGCACAAGCAGTACCTAGCACACGCTTCCTAACACAAACAGAACCCAGCCCAAACAGTACCAATCACAAATAGTTTCTATCACAAATAGTACTTAGCACAAACAGTACCTAGTACACACTGTACATAACACACACTGGACCTAGCTCCGACAGTACCTAGCCCAAACAGTAGCTAGCGCAGACTATACCTAGCACTCGCTATACCTAGCACAAACATTACCTAACACACACTTTACCTAGCACAAGCAGTACCTAGCACAAACTATACCTACCCCAGACAGCACCTATCACCCATTGTACCTAGCACAAACAGTACCTAACACACACTGTACCTGGTCTCAAAATCTATAATATAAAATCTATAAAAATGTGGAACCTAGGACCAAGCCAAAAATATCTTCAAGAATCTGGTTGCCCCAATCTAGGATACCTTATAATGTTGAAACATGTTAGGGGCTAAAATAGGCTTTCTCTTGTAAGATGTATCGAGTCCACGGATTCATCCTTACTTGTGGGATATTCTCCTTCCCTACAGGAAGTGGCAGAGAGAGCACCCACAGCAGAGCTGTCTATATAGCTCCCCCCTTAGCTCCACCCCCCAGTTATTCTCTCATCCTGCTTAACTGCTAGGAAGGGCAAAGAGCTATGTGGTGACTAAAATGTCGTTTTTTACTTCTCAAGCAAAAGTTTATTATTTTAAATGGTACCGGTGTGCACTATTTACTCTATGGCAGAAAAGGGATGAAGATTTCTGCAAGAAGGATGATGATCTTAGCACTTTGTAACTAAGATCCACTGCTGTTCTCACAAGGCCTGAAGAGTATAGGAAAACTTCAGTTGGGAGAACGGTTTGCAGACTAAGCTGCATATGAGGTATGTTTAGTCTATATTTTTCTAGACAGACTGTGTTAAATCTAGAAAAGGCTGGCAATATCCCCATGAGGGAAGGGTAAGCTGTATTCAGATACTTTAACAGGAATTTCAGCTTGCTTGAAGGAGTTTACACTGTTAGGAAAAAACGTTTTGTTTTTTGATGCATTTATAACGTTTTTTTGAAGGGACTAAAGGGGTCATTGTGGCTTGGTTTTGAGTTTTGTAACTCACATGGTTAATTAAGAGACACTCTGGTGTTTCTCTGGTAGGCCTCAAAACATCGAGTGAGGTGGGAGGGGCCTATTTTCGCTCCTCAGTTACGCAGTTTCCTTTCCCCTGAGACATATCACTGCTTCTCCTGTCTTTTCTGCTGTGTTTGAGGGTTGTTAAAGAAGTTTTTTTCCCCCACAAATCATTCTGAAGGGCAGGTAGGAGCCACAGCAGAGCTGTGGCATGGTGCTGAAAGTCTTTTTTTCTGGGTTTAACGTTTTTTCAATCCGTTTTTGCCATTAAAGGGTTAATTGTTTATTTGCATAGCTGTGCAAAGTTACTAAGCCTTTATAATGCTACTGTAAAAATTTTGTTAAGTTTACTGCTTTTTTACACTGTTTTGCAGAACTGGTGCAGCTTTTTTTCTCTTAAAGGCACAGTACCATTTTATTTCTAAGTGTTTTTTACTTTGATTGCAGATTTTTCCAAGCGTGCTTGTTACATTACTAGCCTGTTTAACATGTCTGACACCAAGGAAAATCCTTGTTTAATATGTTTGGAAGCCATTGTGGAACCCCCTCTTAGAATGTGTCCCAATTGTACTGATATGTCTATAAACTATAAAGAACATATATTAGCACTTAAAAATAGAGCAATAGATGATTCTCAGTCAGAAGTAAATGAGGGTTCGCCATCTAGCTCCCCCCAAGTGTCACAACCAGTAACGCCCGCACAAGTGACGCCAAGTACCTCTAGTGAGTCAAATTCTTTTACTTTACAAGACATGGCCACAGTTATGAATACAACCCTCACAGAGGTTTTATCTAAACTGCCTGGTTTACAAGGAAAAGGGGACAGCTCTGGGTTTAGAAAAAATGCTGAGCCATCTGACGCTTTAGTAGCCGTATCTGATATGCCCTCACAATGCTCTGAAGTAGGGGTGAGGGATTTGTTATCTGAGGGAGAAATTTTTGATTCAGGAAAGACGCTTCCTCAGACAGACAGATTCTGATATGACAGCCTTTAAATTTAAGCTTGAACACCTCCGCTTATTGCTCAGGGAGGTATTAGCGACTCTAGATAATTGTGACCCTATAGTGGTTCCAGAGAAATTGTGTAAAATGGATAAATACTTAGAGGTTCCTGTTTACACTGATGTTTTTCCAGTTCCTAAGAGGATTGTGAATATTATTACTAAGGAATGGGATAGACCAGGTATTCCATTCTCTCCCCCTCCTGTTTTTAAGAAAATGTTTCCCATATCTGACACCATGCGGGACTCGTGGCAGACAGTCCCTAAGGTGGAGGGAGCTATTTCTACTCTGTCTAAGCGTACAACTATACCTATCGAAGACAGTTGTGCTTTCAAAGATCCTATGGATAAAAAATTAGAGGGTCTCCTGAAGAAAATTTTTGTTCATCAGGGTTTTTCTCTTCAACCTATTGCGTGCATTGTTCCTGTAACTACTGCAGCTGCTTTCTGGTTTGAGGCTCTAGAAGATGCTCTTCAGATGGAGACTCCATTAGAGGAGATTATGGACAGAATCAAGGCCCTTAAATTGGCTAATTCTTTTATTACAGATGCCGCTTTTCAACTGGCTAAATTAGTGGCAAAGAATTCAGGTTTTGCCATTTTAGCACGCAGGGCGTTATGGCTTAAGTCCTGGTCTGGTGATGTGTAATCCAAATCTAAACTTTTGAACATCCCTTTCAAAGGAAAGACCCTATTCGGGCCTGAACTGAAAGAGATTATTTCAGACATCACTGGAGGGAAAGGTCATGCCCTTCCTCAGGATAGATCAAATAAGATGAAAATCAAACAAAGTAATTTTCGTTCCTTTCGGAACTTCAAGAGTGGTTCAGTTTCGGCTTCCTCTGCTGCAAAGCAAGAGGGGAATTTTGCCCAATCCAAGTCAGTCTGGAGACCTAACCAGGCTTGGAACAAGGGTAAACGGGCCAAGAAGCTTGCAGCTGCCTCTAAGACAGCATGAAGGGGTAGCCCCCGATCCAGGACCATATCTAGTAGGGGGCAGACTCTCTCTCTTCGCTCAGGCTTGGGCAAGAGATGTTAACGATCCCTGGGCTTTAGAAATTGTGTCCTAGGGATATCTTCTGGAATTCAAAGACTCCCTTCCACAGGGGAGATTTCATAATTCTCGATTGTCTGTAAACCAAACAAAGAGAGAGACGTTCTTACACTGTGTAGAAGATCTGCTTACCATGGGGGTGATCCGCCCAGTCCCAAAAGAGGAACAGGGACTAGGGTTCTACTTAAACCTGTTTGTGGTTCCCAAAAAAGAGGGAACTTTCAGACCAATCTTGGATCTCAAAATTCTAAAACAAGTTCCTCAAGGTTCCATCATTCAAGATGGAGACCATTCGTACTATTCTGCCTCTGATCCAGGAAGGTCAATATATGACTACCGTGGACTTAAAGGATGCGTATCTACACATCCCTATTCACAGAAATCATCATCAATTTCTCAGATTTGCCTTTCTAAACAGGCATTACCAGTTTGTGGCTCTTCCCTTCGGGTTAGCCACGGCTCCAAGAATTTTCACAAAGGTGCTAGGGTCCCTTCTGGCGGTTCTACGAGCTTGGGGCATAGCAGTGACATCTTAATTCAGGCGTCGACTTTTCAGCTATCCAAGTCTCAGACGGACATTGTGTTGGCTTTTCTGAGATCTCACGGGTGGAAGGTGAACATAAAAAAGAGTTCTCTCTTCCCTCTCACAAGAGTTTCCTTTCTGGGGACTTTGATAGATTCGGTAGAAATGAAAATATTTCTGACGGAAGTCAGAAAATCAAAACTCTTAACCACTTGCCGAACTCTTCATTCCATTCCTCAGCCATCTGTGGCTCAGTGTATGGAGGTAATCGGACTCATGGTAGCGGCAATGGACATAGTTCCTTTTGCCCGCCTACACCTCAGACCACTGCAACTATGCATGCTCAAACAGTGGAATGGGGATTATGCAGATTTATCTCCTCAACTGCATCTGGACCAGGAGACCAGAGATTCTCTTCTCTGGTGGTTGTCTCAGGACCACCTGTCTCAGGGAATGTACTTCCACAGGCCAGAGTGGCTCATTGTAATGACAGATGCCAGCCTGCTAGGCTGGGGTGCAGTCTGGAACTCCCTGAAAGCACAGGGCTTATGGTCTCGGGAGGAATCTCTTCTTCCGATAAACATCCTAGAACTGAGAGCGATATTCAAGGCGCTTCAGGCATGGCCTCAGCTTGCTGCAGCCAAATTCATCAGGTTTCAGTCGGACAACATCACGACTGTAGCTTATATCTATCATCAAGGAGGAACAAGGAGTTCTCTAGCGATGATGGAGGTAACCAAAATAATCCGATGGGCAGAGGATCACTCTTGCCATCTCTCAGCAATCCACATTCCAGGAGTAGAGAACTGGGAGGCGGATTTTCTAAGTCGTCAGACTTTTCATCCGGGGGAGTGGGAACTCCATCCGGAGGTATTTGCTCAGCTGATTCAGCTATGGGGCACACCAGAATTAGATCTGATGGCGTCGCGTCAGAATGCCAAACTTCCTCGTTACGGGTCCAGGTCCCGGGATCCCAAGGCGGTACTGATAGATGCTCTAGCAGTACCTTGGTCCTTCAATCTGGCCTACGTATTTCCACCGCTTCCTCTCCTTCCAAGTCTGGTTGCCAGAATCAAGCAGGAGAGAGCTTCAGTGATTCTGATAGCACCTGCGTGGCCACGCAGGACTTGGTATGCAGACCTAGTGGGCATGTCCTCGGTTCCACCGTGGACCCTGCCAATGAGGCGGGACCTTCTAATCCAAGGTCCGTTCTCACATCCAAATCTAGTTTCTCTGCGTCTGACTGCTTGGAGATTGAACGCCTAGTTCTATCAAAGCGTGGGTTCTCTGAGTCGGTCATTGATACCCTTATTCAGGCTAGAAAGCCTGTCACCAGGAAGATCTATCATAAGATTTGGCACAAATATCTTTATTGGTGTGAATCCAAAGGTTACTCGTGGAGTAAGATTAGGATTCCTAGAATATTGTCTTTTCGCCAAGAGGGTTTGGAGAAGGGATTATCAGATAGTTCTCTAAAAGGACAAATATCTGCTTTGTCTATTCTACTACACAAACGTCTGGCAGATGTCCCAGACGTTTAAACTTTTAGTCAGGCTTTGGTCAGAATTAAGCCTGTATTTAAGCCTGCTGCTCCGCCTTGGAGCCTAAACTTCCTAAAAGTCCTTAGAGTTCTTCAAGGGGTTCCGTTTGGACCTATGCATTCCATAGATATTAAATTTCTATCTTGGAAAGTTTTGTTCTTAGTTGCTATCTCTTCGGCTCGAAGAGTTTCTGAGCTATCTGCTTTACAGTGCAATTCCCCTTATCTTATTTTCCTTTCAGATAAGGTGGTTTTGCATACCAAACCTGGTTTTCTTCCTAAGGTTGTTTCTAATAAGAATATCAATCAAGAGATTGTTGTTCCTGCTCTGTGTCCTAATCCTTCATCAAAGAAGGAACGTCTGTTGCACAATCTTGATGTGGTTCGTGCTTTAAAGTTCTACTTACAAGCAACCAAAGATTTCCGTCAAACATCTTCATTGTTTGTTGTCTATTCTGGTAAGCGGAGAGGCCAAAAGGCTACGGCTACCTCTCTTTCCTTTTGGCTGAAAAGCATCATCCGTTTGGCCTATGAGACTGCTGGACAGCAGCCTCCTGAAAGAATTACTGCTCATTCTACTAGAGCTGTGGCTTCCACATGGGCTTTTAAAAATGAGGCTTCTGTTGAACAGATTTGTAAGGCGGCGACTTGGTCTTCACTTCATACATTTTCCAAATTTGATACTTTTGCTTCTTCGGAGGCTATTTTTGGTATTGGTATCCCACAAGTAAGGATGAATCCGTGGACTAGATACATCTTACAAGAGAAAACATAATTTATGCTTACCTGATAAATTTATTTCTCTTGTGATGTATCGAGTCCACGGCCCGCCCTGTTTATTACGACAGCCATATATATATTTTTATTTTTTAAACTTTCAGTCACCACTGCACCCTATGGTTTCTCCTTTTTCTTCCTAGCCTTCGGTCGAATGACTGGGTGTGGAGCTAAGAGGGGAGCTATACTGACAGCTCTGCTGTGGGTGCTCTCTCTGCCACTTCCTGTAGGGAAGGAGAATATCCCACAAGTAAGGATGAATCCGTGGACTCGATACATCACAAGAGAAAGTAATTTATCAGGTAAGCATAAATTATGTTTTTAAATATGGTATATGATGTATGTGTATGATATATAACTAATGTATAACCCTCCAAGACAGGCAGAACAGAGGATCAGTAAATGTATAGGGAATTAACAAGTATCAAATATAGGACACAATATGAACTATAGTGGTAACCCCAGAACATATAACCATAAGTGTAAAACAAACTACTAAAACAAGCTGTATAAAATACACGCACCATATTATGGGAGGGTGGACAATGGGGTAAATACAGCAGTGTTTACACCATTTCAACTAAACAGTTGTAGGCGAGGCCAAGAAAGTCACATTAGGGCTGAGAAAAAAAAAAAAAAGCTCAAGTCACTTAGCCCACACAGGTGCGACCACAGCTAATAATCTCCAATGCCTGATATCATGTTGGCAGCCCAATTCTCGAGCAGAGAAAAATGGCTCAAGTAGGAGTAAAGGTATTCCAGGTCGTAGTTCAAAGGGCCTTTCCAACCTGAGGCATGAAAAATAGTGAAATGTGGTTTTCTCAAGTCTCCTTTCAGGCTGTATAGCGATCGCTCCACAGCTAGCGGGGGGATAACACACTCAGCCAAATGAGGCATCCCCGTTGTCGCCCCAGTGTCTACGGAGATGGCGGTATAGAGTTCCGGCAGAACTGCACTCACATGGGGGGAGCAGGAGACCGGTAAAGCTGCAACCACTCCAGATGACATCCTCTCTAGGCTACCGACCATGACTGCTGGGCTAGAAGCTGGAATTGTAGGTTCTGCCAGCTTGAAGATATGTTCCTCGTTTTGGGATATAACTGTCTGTCCCTGTGTAGTGCTTGGCAAGGCTGCGCCACATACGGCCATGGAGGGTCTATCAGCGCCAAAACACTGACCAATCAGTAAATGGAGGTGCTTAAAGTGATCCTCCAATATGGTAAGGATTGCTGTTTCCTTTAGTTTTGCAGTTGAAACCATTTCAGATCAGGTGCTAATGTGTTTGATGATATAGGCCTCTTCCCAAATCTCTAAAAACCTAGGGCTGCTGATTTTTAGGCCCAGCCATAGATTTGTCCATTTACAGGTGCAGCCATAGAAAGTATGTGCTATTATTAGAGTGATCCCCTGCCCAAAAGTGAATGGGGGTAACTTACTACAGTCTTGTAGGACATGGATCAGTTTGATGGAGCCGCAATGTAATCACTCCAGCTTCTCTCCGCTGTAGGCCTTAGACTGCTGTCTTTCCAAAATGACGATTTGTGCCAGCAGATGCTGAAGATCGTGGATTGCTGACAATCTCCTCCAAGTTAATAACTGTGCAGTCGAGCAGGGTCCCCGAGATGTCCACTGAGTTGAACCGGCTACTGAGGTTAATTGTTCTGTTGAGGTGATCGCTGCCTGATGGTGCGATTAATGGCACCGTGTAGGGAGTGAAAGCCCCATGGATGGCCGGGTTGTCTGAGTCTTTCGTCTTTGGCGGGCTATTAGGTCTCTGAGTACGTAAAGAGAAGATCGCTTGCCCTCTTTTGTAAATACTTTGAGAAAGTACTTTTTAAATGTTAGGGGAGGTCGTGGCCACGCTGTCTGATTAGATGTTTTAGGCCCCTGTCAGGACCTCCTTCCTTTTTTCAACCTTTAAGGTGTTAATTGACCTCTCACTTTCGTTTTTAAGCTTCCTAGTACCAGCATACCTTGCTGGATTATTGCAGTTCCTGCTTACTCAGTAGGTGTATCACAAGTCTCTCTAGCCACATTACTCTCTTATCCTAAACTGCAACTCTCAAGTTGCTACCAGCTCGTCAGACTTCCAAATCCCAATACAATAAGACAGCGCCACACTACTCAGTATGTGTATCAGCACCTACTGAGGTAATGTCAAATAATGTATATAGACATTACATACATAGACAAACACATAAAAAGATAAGGTACCAAATTTATGAGAACGTCAAAGTCAATGGTACTTGTAGGAATAGTCCGGTTCCAAATCAAGATAGAGGGGTTGCAGCTCCTTCCTTGCCAAAAGGTGTCTGTTCCCAGGCTTTAGAAAAAAAGTATGTCGAGGTGTATTTCTCTGGAAGAGAAAGGAGAAAGAGCGCATCCACAATCTAAGTGCAGTAAGTAGGTTCACACTTTATTGAAAGATAAAACATATATAGATTTACACTCACAAGAATGCCCTCAAACATATGAGGTATGTCTGTTCCTTAAAAGATATGCACAAGGTATTACTCCAGCACCGGTGATCCTCCTTGTTGTCCCCCTCCGTGTCAGCCAATATTGTAATATAAACGGATATCCCTGGGGACTCAGCTTGGTAATAATGCTGTGAGTAATATAGTGTATAGAGGAGATCGTGTGAGTGTGCGTTAGGAAAACAAACTATATTAGCCGGCTAATAGTTTGTTCCAAGCATCAATCACATTCCCTTCTCCTCACACGTCAGATTATGGGCGTGGCCTTACGCGTTTCGCGGGCTCCTCCCGTCAGACTTCCAGACTGCTAACCTGTTTCCTGAATCGGTTACGCCAGCCTCTGCTGTTACTGCCTTGTTGCGAGTCTCTGTGCTCGCTTACGTCATCAGCTACCGCCAAACCTCTCCTTGCTGTGTCAGACGCCAGAGTTTCAGTAAGAACCGCCAACTAGCAACCAGCTGCGCTGCCACTCCATTCCTACGCTGACTCTCCCCTGCACCGCAGCCAAGCAGATCCATATGAGCAGGTCGTATGAACACTAACTCTCGCTATTGCATTCACATATGTATATTTGTTAAGGTACCTGTTTATTGCTACTGTTGCTAAGTCTTACCTCTTAACCTGCAAGCAAAGATATTTCACTTAAGCTTTCTTAGCTGTACCGCTCCAAGTGCCTGGCAAATCTGTGTGTAACTTTCCTGCAGTAAAGTCTGGCACCTAACACAAGGCTATAGGAAGACAGCAAGGATAACTTTAGCTAATTCAGATAGCTGTTATCCTCACTGTCACACTTACCAAATTGCCACTAACTACTTGTAGCAAAGCAACTAAAGTTACAACCTAAACTTTACTATTAGCTCTCTGTATAGAAAGTACTTCTATGTACACACAGTCAGTGTTGTTCTGACATAACTTTGATAGATCTGATAGCCCCAGACCATAATGCTGCTGAGGTAGCTCCGAAATCAACAAATATCAGATTTTTGCTACTTAAAGGTCTGAAGAATGTAGGTACCTCTAATCACTGAGCTTTTTGGTAATTTAGTCTGTTATAAAATTAGATATAGGCCCATTTTTTATCAGTTTTAGCAGAGGAGCTCCAGGCACACATGTCTGTTCTCCTTGCTGGCAAGCTCCGCCCCCCCATTGTCTGAGTTCTTCAAGTTCCTTTTACTGCATCGCATCATCCCACATTCCTTGTAAATATTTTGATTGACCTTAATATAATATATAAAATCAAATGTTTAATTGTATTTAGTAAAATAACTTTGCTATATACTTTCAGCCTCACTAAAGATAATTACATTTATAAAGAATATGTAATTTCATTTTATAAAATAGTTTTGCACAGTAGCGTAAGAAAAAAAGGACACTGCTGATTTTAAGGTCATTAAATATTATGTACTAAAGAATTTCTATAATTTGATACGTGCTTTATGGGGAATCTAATACAAAATACAATGTTCATTCAAATCAATGTATTTGTGATGCAGCCCCCATTACGTATTAACAGTGCAACACTTCATAACCTATTAGCGCCTATACAGACATAACCCCTTCATTGCATAGTACCCCTACACTACTTAACCCCTATACCGCCATAACCCCCCATCACAAACACCCTCTAACCTATTAACCGCTAAACTGCCACAACCCCCCAATGCAAACAACCCCTAACCTATTAAACCTTAAACCGTCATAACCCCGCAATGCAAACAGTCCCTAACCTATTAACCCCTAAACTGCTACAACCTTCTAATTCAAACAACTCCTAACCTATTAACCCCTAAACCGCCACAACCCCCAAACTAGCCCTACACTACATAACTACCTAACAGCTGACCCCTAACCTAACACCCGCTAAGTTACACAAAATAACAAACACTAAAATGACACATAGAGGAGACAGCTTGCCACTTTTCGGCACTTTGCAGGTTCGCCCCCTTTTTTAGAATATATTGATGCTTTGAATGTCGGGGCCTTAAACCTAGATGCACCTGCTGATGGCTCATGCTGCACTTTATAACTATACTTAAATTTAATATTTTTAATTTAAAGAGAGTTGCAGGAAGTGACGACAAATTGCACACAAGCATGAGATCTTATGGATTCAGCAAACACACCTCAGTGTGGTGGACTTTCTAAGCTTAATTTGAGCAAGCGCGTTCACATATGCAAATATTTTAATCTGCATTTGTGCATGCATGTAATCCATGCACTCTCTTGTCATCTGATACCAACAGATATATTATAGGATGCTGATATAGGGGGTGGTGGATAACATGCAAGTAAATTTACCTTAAAGTTGAAAAAATATTAAAAATATAACCTATTTTTGAAAAAAAAATTCACATAATATTTTTACTTGGACCTTTCTGTAATATATCACTAACTCACCATGTTTTATGGCACTTTAACACAGCTGTTCACAAGAATACATGTTCATACATACATGTTATCTCTCTCTCGTTATAAACTTATCAATAATGTAACGAATGCTCTTATCTAAAAAGAGCCATTTCTTCTTCAGAAACCATCAAGCTGAGGCAAGAATAGACAGGCACACAATTAGTCAGGGACAGACAGACACACACTCCTAACTCCTTCCACACACATTCCTCACACAAACACACCTCACACACACACACTACACACTCCTCACACACTCCACACAAAGGGAGGGAAAAAAGAGATAGCAGAGGGAAGGGAGCAATAAAGGTGGAGGGGGAGGGAGAGAGCAAAGGGTAGAGAGAACAAGGGGGGAGGGCAAAGGGGGGGAGAGAGTTTCAAGGGGTTGAATAGAGTATAAAAGGGAGGGACAGAGCACAGGGGGAGACAGAGAGCAAAGGGGGGAAGGAGAAAACGGGACTGGGGAAGAGAGAAGGGACAGATAGAGAGCAGAGAAAGAGAGCTCTACCCCCTCCACAGCCTTCACACATGCATTTCAGATGGGGGAAGAGCAAAAAGGGGGGTGGTGAGCAAAGGGGGAGGGAGAGTGTGCAAAGGGGGGAGAGAGCAAGATGTAGAGATAGAGAGCAGAGGGGGGGGAAAGATAGAGACCAGGGAGAAAGAGAGAGTGAGGGGGGAGAGCACACACACAATCTTTAACATACCTATATCATCCCCACTGTGCCCAGCTGCTGCCATCAAGTGGCAGATGCAAGAACCCACTTGGATCTTCCTCCTGACATGCTGCTTCTGATTCAGCAGTGGTGCTTACAGGGCAGTGCAGTGCAGCTCATACTCGCTACCTGACTTCCCTGCTCTGCCCCCTCCAAATACATACACACACTTCACACACACTCTACACAAAGGGAGGGAACAGATAGAGAGCAGAGGGAAGGGAGAGAGAGCGCAAAGATGGTGGAGGGAGAGGAAAGGGGGAAAGCCTGCCCATAGGAAATGATTACATCCTACATGCAGGTAATATAATTATTTTCTGCTCTAAACTTGGCCAGTGTCATTATGTACTTGTCCCGGACTACTGGATGAGTGCATTTTTCATGCATACACACACATTAGGACACACTCTGAAGCTTTTTTACTATTTGCTTTCCATGCAGGAGTTGAAAAGAAGGAATACAACAGAAATTGAGCAGTTCTTAGACATGGGGATAGATTATTATCATCAGATATTTGTAGAGCGGCAATAGATTCTGCAGCGCTATAAACATAGGCGGTATACAAGATAACATTTATAGGGATCAAGTGGGTAGAGGGCCCTGCCGAGAGTTGCACTGTTGTAGTAGACTCTTATGAAGGTGATCTACACACAGCTGGGCTCATAGGCTTACATGCTAAGGGGTTCAAGGGGATAGCAATGGAGTTAGCTAGGTAAGAAGTCTTGTAAACTGGAATGTGAGGAGGTAACAAGAGGAGAGGAGGAGATCGTGAGCAGAGCAAAGGGGACAGGAGGGAGAGTATCTGGAGACAAGGTCTGAGATGTAGGGGAGAGCAGTGCATTTGAGGGCTTTGTATGTCAGAGTGAGAATTTTCTGTTTAATGATGGAGGCAAGAGGAAGCCAGTGAAGGGATTGGCAGAGAGGTGCAGCAGATGAAGAGCGACATGTAAGGAAGATAAGCCCGGCAGAGGCATTCATTATGGATTGTAAAGGAGTTAGTCGGCAGCTATGGAGACCAGAGAGAATGGAGTTGCAGTAGTCGAGGCGGGAAAGGATGAGAGAGTGGATTAAAATCTTAGTTGTGTCTTGTGTAAGGAAATGTCTAATTTTAGAGTTGTTTTTAAGGTGGAAGCGGCAGGCTTTAGCCAAGGACTGAATGTGAGGAGTGAAAGAAAGATCTGAGTCAAGTGTGGCCCCAAGATATCAGGTATGTGGGGTAGGGGTAATGATGGAGTTATCGACAGAGATGGGGGGTAGAGATTTTGGAAGAAGGGGGGGAAATAAGGAGCTCAGTTTTGGAGAGTTTTAGCTTAAGGTAGTGACAGAACATCCAAGATGAAATATTAGCGAGACTGTTAGTGACACGGGTTAGCAAGGAAGGAGATTGGTCTGGTGCAGAGAGGTAGATTTGGATGTCGTCAAAATACAAATGATATTGTAACCCGTGGGACTTTATTAAGGAACCTGTGATATCCCTTTAAGACTTTCTGTCTATCAGCACTTCCTCCTATTTAAGGAAGTGCTTCTCCATTACTCAGTGCCTGAAAATTAAAGTGGATTCTCTCATCCTGTGCTACTGCTCATTTCAAGCAGTTTATTTTTCCCTTTCAGGTCTAAAGTATTTTATATTTTTGAAGACTGTTTGTATCTCAAAGTTTGCTGCACTTCTTTCCTGATTCCTTTTGGACCGTTACTAACAAACCATATTCCTACGCTTCCGGAACTCAATCTCTCACAGCTGAAGCCGCACTCACACAAGCTGCTACCGGACGCCGCTCTCTAACATTCTCCGGTTTGGTATTTTCTCTGCTATTAATACCGCTCTCCACGCTTCACCATCATTTCTGGGGAAATCTGGTTTATCACCACGCTGGTATTGGTATCGTATTATATAAAAAGTTTAAGGTTTACAAATATAACGCTAAGTGTCATTACTTACCTGAGCTGTATCTCACTGAATTAACCTTCTCCTTGCTGGTCAATATTGCGTGTGTGTTGGAACATTGTATATATATTTTAGAGTGTTTGTGTGAGTGCGTGAAACTTAAGGAAAGTTACTTGAACATTACTTTACTAAGAATTGAACTTTATCAACTCATTTCATATCCTGAATATAAAGGAATTTTTCTCATTTTCTCTTTTTTCATAAACGAATCATTGTTTATATATTAGAAGCTTAATAAGTTTCTCACATAAGAATTACTATTATAATTCATAGAGGTATAGTCCATATTATTCATTTCAATTACTAAAGTAAATGCTCACCTTGTGCATGCTAGTATATTAAGTTATATATACCTGCTGTTTACAAGAAAAGAGCTACATTTCCTTTATTTTATTTTTCTCTAAAGTTTGGTGAGACAAATTTATCTCACATATCACAGAATTTTCAGGCCATAAAAAGAAAGTTTTTTTTTTTATTAGGAAGATGGATCCTAATGAAATTAAAAATGAATTTTCTAATATTCATCAGAAATTAGAATATCTTGCTAGAGCATTAACAGAGGTACAAACTGAAAATAAAGCTCTCAAAACCTTAATAAAAGATTGTATTTCTGGAAAAGAAGTGGGAATTGCTGAACCTCACATACAATACCCACAACCATTTTCTGGCAAACGCAGCGAATTCAGGGATTTTAAAAGTGCATGTAAACTTCTTTTCTCACTTAGACCTAAAACATATCATAGTGAAAGGATAAAGGTTTGTACCACTATTTCCTTCCTACAGGGGGAGCCACGCTCCTGGGCCAATAGATTCTTCGAAAGTGAACATTCAATATTGGATTCACTTGAAGAATTTTTTCTAGCTATGACTGCCTTATATGAGGATTCCCACACTCAAATAACAGCTGAAAATAAATTAAGATCTATGAAACAGGGGAAAAGAAACATTGAGGAGTATATTACTGAATTTCAAATGTGGATAGATGACTCTCAATGGAACGAGATCAGTTTAAAGAATCAATTCAGATTGGGTCTCTCTGAATCCCTTAAAGATGAATTGTCACGATTAGAGATGCCTGACACACTGAATGGGTTGATGAAATTAAGTACCACCTTGGACCGAAGGTTACGTGAAAGAAAGGCTGAAAAAGCTTCCTATGAAGTTGTGCCCAGACGTTCCTATCCCTGTTTTACAACCATGGAAAAAGCTGTTTCAAACCAGGTTCCTATGGAAATTGGAACTATAAGGGGTCCTCTAACCCCAGAGGAAAAAATTAGACGTAGATTAGAAAATCTCTGTCTTTATTGTGGACAAAAAGACCACTCCGTCACAAATTGTCCATCTCTATTGAGACAGAAAAAGGGTAAGGGTAGTTTCAAACACAATATTTTTCACATTTATCAAAACCCCCATCTCACTCTCACCTTTTCTTTACAGTGGGATCAGAAAAACGTGCGCTCTAACGCTTTGATTGATTCTGGGGCGTCAGGAAACTATATAGACATAGCATATGTTAAGCTCAATAAAATTCCAACTGTTGTCAAGACACATCCTGTTTCAGTTAAACTTATTGATGGTTCTATTATACAACAGGGCCCCATTACTCATCAAACAATCCCTTTACTCATAACAACTGACCAAGGACATTCTGAATATATTACTTTTGACCTCATACCTATCTACATGCATACTATTATTTTAGGTTTTAACTGGTTACAAATACATAATCCTAATATTGACTGGTCATCACCACAAGTAAAATTTGACTCTGATTATTGCACAAAGACTTGTTTTCCCTATCAGGTAATCTCTACTATAGAACATGAGCTACCACAAATTTATCAGGACCTGGCAGAGGTATTTGACCTCAAGGAGGCAGAAAACCTCCCACCACATAGGGAATTTGACTGTCCCATTGATTTAATACCGGGATCTCAGATACCACATGGTAAGATTTACCCTCTTTCGCAAGAAGAATTGGTATATCTAAGGTCATATTTAGATGAAAACTTGCGAAAAGGGTTCATCTCACACTCAACATCCCCTGCTGCTGCAGGATTGTTTTTAGTACGCAACAAAGATGGGACAATAAGACCTATTATAGACTACAGGGCATTGAATGAAATAACAATTAAAAATAGGTATCCTTTACCTCTCATACCCGAGTTACTCGAAAGATTAAATGAGGCCACGATCTACTCGAAATTAGATCTAAAGGGCGCTTATAATCTTATTCGCATAAAGGAAGGGCACGAATGGAAAACCGCGTTCAGAACTCGCTATGGTCTTTTCCAGTATAACGTAATGCCCTTTGGGTTAAGCAATGCTCCCGCAACCTTCCAACATTTTATCAACGAGATTTTTCATGATCTAATGGATATCTGTGTCATCATATATCTAGATGATATTCTGATTTATTCGAAATCTCCCATAGAACATGAAAAACATGTTAGGTGGGTTCTTACTCGACTCAAGGAGCATAAGTTATATGCAAAGCTAGAAAAATGTGTTTTTCATGTCTCAAAAATAAAATTTTTGGGTTATATAATTACCCCAAACAAAATAGAAATGGATCCTGAAAAAGTAGCCGCAATTAAAGACTGGCCTAAACCCACTACAGTAAAAGCATTACAGTGATTTATTGGTTTCGCAAATTATTACCGTAAATTTATAAAAAAACTTCTCCTCAGTAATAAAACCATTAACACAATTAACTAGTATAAAACAGCGCTTTAAGTGGTCTGAACAAGCCCAGAAGACTTTTGATAGTCTTAAGGAAATGTTCACAACAGCTCCAATACTAACACTGCCTAAATTTGATCAACAGTTCCTGTTGGAAGTCGATGCATCTAATACAGGCATAGGGGCTGTTCTTTCCCAACAAAATAAGGAGACAGGTGAAGTTCATCCCATTGCGTTCTATTCAAGAACGTTGACTTGTGCTGAAGCTAACTATAGTGTTGGAGACAAAGAACTCCTTGCTATTAAGTGTTCTCTAGAACAATGGAGACACCTACTAGAAGGATCAGTTATTCCATTCCTTATTTATACTGATCATAAAAATTTAGAATACTTAAAAAAGAATAAGACTTTAACAGCAAGACAAGCAAGGTGGTCACTCTTTCTAGATCGCTTTAACTTTCTAATAACTTATAAACCTGGGAGTCAAAACACAAAGGCAGATGCACTTTCACGTATTCATGAGTTACTTCCACATGAACAACCTAACTTCACTATTCCTCCTGAAAAGATAATAGGTACTTTAACACCCTTAGAAGAAGAGATTTACAGCGCTCTAAAACATGATTCAATACCATTACAAAATTGTTCCAAAGATCCTACTACAGGTCTTTTTTATCATGAAGAAAAGTTATACATACCTGAGAAAATAAGATCTTCCATTCTCACACATACCCATGATGACACCATATCTGGTCACCCAGGGATACAGAAAACCATTGAACTTACCCGTCGTAGGTTTTGGTGGCCAGGGATGAATAAATACATTTATGATTATGTCTCTAGGTGTGAGAATTGCGCTAGAAATAAAATTGAACATAAAAAACCCATAGGGTTACTTAGACCTCTGCCCATTCCAGATAAACCATGGAGTACTATTGCCATGGATTTTATAGTGGAGTTACCTGCATCACAACAATATAACACTATCATGGTAGTAGTCGACCATTTAACAAGACTGGCTCATTTTATTCCACTTAAAGGATTACCAACTGCCATGACTACAGCTAAAGTATTTCTTGATCAGGTTGTAAGACTACACGGTTTACCCTCTAATATTATTACTGATAGGGGTACCCAATTCACCTCTTCCTTCTGGAGATCTTTGTGTAAACTACTGAAAATTGATCATCGCTACACTACTGCTTTTCATCCTCAGACAAATGGGTTGACAGAAAGACTCAACCAGACTATTGAACACTTTTTACATTGTTATATTTCACATTTACAAGATGACTGGTTAATTTACCTTCCTATGGCTGAATTTACTCATAATAATTCATTCTGTTCCTCAACCAAAACATCCCCCTTCTTCGCAACTTATGGGTACCATCCTAATACAATAACCTTATCCCACAAAACAGTGAATTCCCCTTCAGCTTTAGAGTTTTCTTCCAAACTTCAAGATCGATTAAGAGTATTGAAAAAACATCTAGCTGAAGCTAAGGAATACCAAAAGAAATACTATGATCGGAAACATTCAATTGGACCTGAATATAAAATAGGTGACCTAGTATTACTCTCTACTAAAAACCTCAAACTTCAGGTCCCTAGCAAGAAATTGGCTAACCAATTTCTGGGACCTTACCCTGTGGAGCAGGTAATAAATCCCAATGTGGTCAAACTCACGTTACCCAAGGACTACAAGTTTCATCCCACCTTCCATATTTCATTATTAAAACCTTTTGATTCAATGACACGTACTACAGTTGATCTTCCACCTCCTATCTCAGTGGATCTTCCAGAGGAATTTGAAGTTGAATCAATATTGGATTCTAGGATTCGCCGACAAAGATTGGAATATCTCATCAGATGGAAGGGTTATGGTCCAGAGGATGATTCCTGGCATCTTCATTCAGAAGTTCATGCTCCTCGTCTGGTGAAGTCATTCCATCATCGTTACCCCCTTAAACCTGGTCTGGAATCCCCGGGGGTGATTCCCTGAGAAGGGGGGATGTGATATCCCTTTAAGACTTTCTGTCTATCAGCACTTCCTCCTATTTAAGGAAGTGCTTCTCCATTACTCAGTGCCTGAAAATTAAAGTGGATTCTCTCATCCTGTGCTACTGCTCATTTCAAGCAGTTTATTTTTCCCTTTCAGGTATAAAGTATTTTATATTTTTGAAGACTGTTTGTATCTCAAAGTTTGCTGCACTTCTTTCCTGATTCCTTTTGGACCGTTACTAACAAACCATATTCCTACGCTTCCGGAACTCAATCTCTCACAGCTGAAGCCGCACTCACACAAGCTGCTACCGGACGCCGCTCTCTAACATTCTCCGGTTTGGTATTTTCTCTGCTATTAATACCGCTCTCCACGCTTCACCATCATTTCTGGGGAAATCTGGTTTATCACCACGCTGGTATTGGTATCGTATTATATAAAAAGTTTAAGGTTTACAAATATAACGCTAAGTGTCATTACTTACCTGAGCTGTATCTCACTGAATTAACCTTCTCCTTGCTGGTCAATATTGCGTGTGTGTTGGAACATTGTATATATATTTTAGAGTGTTTGTGTGAGTGCGTGAAACTTAAGGAAAGTTACTTGAACATTACTTTACTAAGAATTGAACTTTATCAACTCATTTCATATCCTGAATATAAAGGAATTTTTCTCATTTTCTCTTTTTTCATAAACGAATCATTGTTTATATATTAGAAGCTTAATAAGTTTCTCACATAAGAATTACTATTATAATTCATAGAGGTATAGTCCATATTATTCATTTCAATTACTAAAGTAAATGCTCACCTTGTGCATGCTAGTATATTAAGTTATATATACCTGCTGTTTACAAGAAAAGAGCTACATTTCCTTTATTTTATTTTTCTCTAAAGTTTGGTGAGACAAATTTATCTCACATATCACAGAACCTAACGATGACGTGTACATTGAGAAGAGAAGGGGACAGAGGACAGAGCCTTGCGGTACCCCAACAGAAAGTGGTAACGGGGTAGAGGATGCCCCAGAGAAGGCTGCATTAAAGGTATGGTTAGACAGATAGAAAGAGAATCACGAGAGAGCTGTGTCACAAATGCCGAAGGTTTGGAGCAAAAGAGGGTGGTCGACAGTATCAAAAGCTGCAGACAGATCAAGGAGGATAAGCAGAGAGAAGTGGCATTTGGATTTTGCTGTAAGTAGGTCGTTAGTAACCTTATCAATTGCTGTCTCTGTGAAATGTGCACATTGCAGTGGTTCAAGGAGGAACTTTAATGTAAGGAAATGGGAAAGACGTGCGTATACTAGCTTTTCAAGAAGCTTTGAGGCAAGAGGGAGTAGGGAAATAGGGCGGTAGTTAGATGGGGAGGTTGGATCAAGAGAAGGTTTTTTGAGGATAGGTGTGACCAATGCATGTTTAAGAGATGAGGGAAATATGCCAGTGCTGAGGGAGAGGTTGAAGATTTGTGTGAGTATAGGGGGTAAGGGTAGAAGAGAGGGAGGGGAGTAGCAGTGAGGTGATGGGGTCGAGGGGACAGGTAGTGAGGCAAGAGAACAGTATAAGGGCAGAAACTTCTTCCTCTGTAACAGGGACAAAAGAGCTAAATTTATAACTATGTGGGTTTTGGATGATTGTGAGCTTTTGAGGGGGTGGGAGACTGGTAGTATGTTGAGAGCTCATTTAATTTCTGATAGAGTCGATTTTGTTATTTAAGTGGCTGGCAAAGTCTTGAGCTGAGGAAGAAAAATAGGATGGCGCTAAAAGCAGAGTGTGTACATATAAAAGAAAAAGCCCTATCTACGGGTGAAACGCAATGAAGCTTACCAGTCTGTCATTTCCTTTTCTATCCGGCTCACGCAGCAAGTTACCATCCGGAAGAGTTTGGCCAAACTCGTCTTTTATCCTCAATATTGTCCCACTAAACAGACGAAGCGGAGTTTAATGCACTAAGTGCAGGTTTTCTGACACGCCAAGAGCAAGCTAATTAAAGCTGGTTTTCCACGTAACAGTGAGTACTGGTCGTTTGCCAACAACAATTTGTTGTCTGAAATAATATTACCTACTGCCTATATCACAGCCACCCTGTCATAGTAATCCCTTACTTGCAACAACAGTAAGAAAGTATATGCTGGGATTTCCACGTTCTAATACATACCCTTTAACAGCCATAAAGACTTTACATTTGAATCTTGGATTATTTTACCTGATTTAAACACGCATTACAAGTCCTAGATGTATTAAGTACACTGCTTTGTGTTTCTGCTGCTAGAGGATTTTAAGCACAAATTAGTCTAAAGGATTGTATAGCTTATACTGGAATCCACGCCGCTGGATATTGTAAAAGTAACCTATCACGTGAGAGACATCGTATCGCTGTCTATCAGACACACTTAACGTAGTACAATACTTTTATTGGTGGTATTTTTCTTGGTGCTTTTGGAAGACGTCGCTAGAGAGATTTTTTAACATTGTTTATTGTATTTTTATTATTGTATTTTCTCTGTCTTATGTCAGCTTTATCAATGTGTTTTTAATTGATTTTTATTTAAGAATATCTACTCCAAGCATATATATACATGTATTATCAAATAAATATTTTTAGCTATTAGACATAAACTTTTGCTTTTACTTTAATATTTTCCCTTGTAGCCACTCCCACAGTTTACTTCTAACTCATAGATATCTGTAGCGATATATATACACATTCAACCATCTATCTCATTTTTACTCTCACTGTCTTTTTTTAGACATAGACACCTTTGTAGCGATTTATACACTTGGATACACTGTCCTAAATATACTCAGATCGTAGCCACTCCCACAGTATACTTCTAACTCATAGATATCTGTAGAGATATATACACATTCAACCATCAAACTCAGAGCTTTCCAAACTTTTCATGTTGGTGACACACTTTTAGACCTAAATCATTTCGCGACACAGTAATTCAGTTGTACTAGAAAACAGGAGGTTAAACTAACTTGGTTTAAGTGATACGGACACATAAAATTATATAATAACAAAATATATTTACAAGTAAAAGTATGTATGTGCAAGAATTAAAAAAAAAGTTTAATAACAACAATAGCTACTTACTATTTTAACGGGATATATGAGGTTGATGGGATGAACACAGTTTCTGAATATTTGGTGAAATATTAGTTAAAGACACTTGCATTTCATCATCAAGCATTTTTAAGCTTCCACTTCCTATCAGTATATCAAGAACAGGAGCAGCAATGCACTACTGGGAGCTAGCTGCAACAACAAAAAAACACTTTGACTTCTGACTTCTGCTCAGTGTTTAAGCTGCCGCCCTCAGCGATCTGCGAGTTGCACTGACTAGTGCCCGCACTGCAAACACACTGCTATCCCACTCACTAACTACACATGCAGTCACGAGGCGATTGAGGAGACCACACGTGCAGTCAAGAGCCAATGTGTCGCCAAAGCCGTCAATCACGTGTCAACCATGTAATATGCGTAGCAGGCAGGCAGGCAGAAAGTCGGAAACAAAAAAGTAAAAAAAAATTTTCATTCAAAAATATTTGTGCTGAAGCAGGGACACACCTACACACTGCCGCCGACACACTAATGTGCCAGGACACACAGTTTGGAAAGCACTGATCTAACTCATCTTAACTCTCACTGTCTTTTTAGACATAGACACTTTTGTAGCGATCTATACACTTGTATACACTGTCCTAAATATACTCAGATTTTAGAGACCTTCACTGTTCTAGCTAATTAGCTGTTATTTGGTATCACCGTTTTTATTTTAGCATTATCAAGTTTTTACTGTGTATTAGACTTAGACACCCTTTTGATTTATTTTTTCCATGTTGGCGATTTTCTGATTTCTTCAATCAATCTTCTGAGATACCTTTATAATCGTGTAATCACAAATTATTGTTTTATTTATTCTTTTACATGTACACACTCTGCTTTTAGCGCCATCCTATTTTTCTTCCTAAACTTCTGTCATTGGTTGTCCTTGTGGAAAGGGTTTCCCAGGATAGGCTGTGAGTGTAAAGTTAGCGCAACACTTCTTTCTTTTTTCAAAGTCTTGAGCTGAGACAGAAGTTGTAGTAGGAGGTGAGGGTGGGTGGAGAAGAGTATTGAACGGGGAGAACAGATGTTTTGGGTTTGAAGAAAGAGTAGAGATAAGAGTAGAGAAGTAATGTTTCTTATGTAGATTGAGGGCAGAATAGTAAGAGTTCAAGATGAACTTGTAGTAAAGAAAGTCAGCTGAACTCCGAGATTTTCTCCAGTGTCGCTCAGCAGTACGGGAACTTCTGCGTTGGTACCGTGTCAGAGAAATATGCCAGGGCTGAGGATGAGTGTGTAATTTCCGAGCTATGGTAAGAGGGGCCAGATTGTCAAGGACCGATGTAAGGGTGGAGTTATAGTGGCAGATAGATTAATCAGGGCAGGAAAAGGAGGGGATGGAAGAGAGGAGAGGTTCGAGAGAGTTAGCGAGCTGTTGCTGATCTAATTACTTGATGCTTCTGTGAAGTTTGGTGTGAGGGGTAGAAGAAGGAAGAGTTGTAGGGAGGGATTTGATATTAAAAGTGAGGAGTTGATGGTCAGAAAGAGGAAAAGGGGATTTTGTGAAGTTTGAGATAGTGCATCGATAGCTGAAAATCAGCTCAAGGGAGTGACCATCTTTGTGAGTGGGAGAGTAAGTCCATTGTGACAGATTGAAAGAGGAAGTGAGTTGCCGAAGTTGTTTTGCAGAGGAGGAAGTGGGATTGTCAGCAGGGAGGTTGAAGTCGCCAAGAATGAGAGCAGGGGTATCTGAGGAAAGGAAATAAGGTAGCCAGGCAGCAAAGTGATCTAGAAATAGAGTTGAGGAGCCAGGGGGGCGGTATATGACTGCAACACGTATAGAGAGGGGAGAGAATAAGCAAAACATGTGGGTTTTCGAATGAGGAAAATGTGAGGGAAGAGAAGGCCTGTATTTGTTGAAAGGTGCAACGAGATTAAAGTAAAATACCAACACCACCTCCTTGTCTATTATCAGACCTAGGAGTGTTGCTGAAGTAGAGACCCCCATGTGACAGTGCAGCAGGGAATGCTGTATCTGAAGGAGAGAGCCAGGTTTCTGTGTGTGCCAGAAGGTTGAGAGAGTGGGAGATGGATAGAAGTGAGCTTGTTGCAAACAGAGCGAGAGTTCCAGAGTGTACAAGTGAAGGGATGGTGGCTTTAGATGCAAGAGGAATGAGACTAATGCTACTAGAGTTTTGTTTTTGAAGTCTATTAAAAGTCACACATGGGTGTGCAAAGCTAGGAAGTTGTAGGGGACTAGGATTAGGGGAGATGTCACCAGCAGCTAGTATGTGCAAGAGGGAGAGTGACATGAGATGCAGATTTTGGGATGAGGTGCAAGGGGAGAGAGAGTCTTTAGGAATGTGTGGAGTTCATGAATACAAAAGTAAGGTGAGGTTAAGAGAGATGGGCTAATGAACAGTGCATGTGGTGAGGGGGAAGGAGTAATTGAGTAAAGTAGTTTGTTATAGAAACAAAAGTTAGCAAAAAGGAATATAAAGATATTTAGCATTATTACAAACTAAGCAAACTGAATAACACAGTATTACAACAGAACTTGCCTTATCCCTTGTCCAATCCTTGTACTGCTATCTAAACCTGCAATGCTCTGGGGTCTCAATGTCTCTAATATAACAAACTACTACAGAGAAGCACATCTGACCAGGGTGCTGTCATGGAATCATGCATGTCCCTCTAAATTATGGATTCAGATTGAAGCTTTCTTATCTAATACTCAACACATGAGAGACATAAATTAGCTTCCGAAATCGGCCAGAATAGATACCTTCTTAGACAATAGATATATTAAAGCCACTTTAGAGGTCTTGGACTATGTAGTTGCACATATAAAAGGAATATCCACTCCAGTGTCACCCTTGACCCCATTATTAAATAATCAACTTTTTCTACAACACTGCTCCTTTACCCACACAAATCCGATTGAGGAATACCATATCCTTCCTATATACTTAACAACCGACACCGTTAGTGTCAAAGATCGTGCCATACTAAATGAGGAGCTAGGATCCCCATTCCAAAACGGGTACTCTTATCTACAAATCAGACACGCAATCACTACCAGTCCATATAAACAAGATATCTTAAGGCCCCTTACACCTTTTGAGAAAATATGTACCACTCCTGCTATAAGAAATTATATACAAAATGCTTTGAGGTTCATTCCCAGAGAAAAAACCTACATATTTTGTAAAATGGAATTCAGAGTTACAATCTAATATTAATGATGATGAATGGAGACGCTGCTTACAGAATGACTCACTCCTCCTCCATCTCACTAACTCTAACTGAACTTAACTATAAAATACTAGCCCGATGGTATCTTACACCTCAACGACTACGAACACTCTATCTCAATGCTTCTTCCAGATGCTGGAGGAGATGGGGAGAGGTAGGAACCATCACTCATATTTGGTGATCCTGTCCTAATATTACAACTTACTGGACACACATAGAAAGCTGCATAAACTAGACGTTAGACACCAATATAACTCTCACTCCAAACAGTATCCTCCTAAATCAAACTCCACATCTAGGCTGCGCCTACCGCACAAAACTGTTTCACTTGATGTTGACATGTGCTAAGAGATTAAGTCCCAGACTCTGGAAGGCACAGCAGATCCCCACCTTTTCCCAGTGGATCTCAGAAGTTGATCACATTATTACACTTGAGAAAATGCACTTTTGTTTTATATGGGAAGCATAATTTCATACTTGACATAATATTTCTGTGGGAACAGAGGATATATAGCAATGCATAGACATATTATAGAATTGCCTGTACTATGAGTACTATATTAAATTTAACCACTCATTCCAGGAAATTTCATTCTATCAAAGTGTAACTGTAATTATTGACCCATGATATATTTTGAGAAATCTGTTTGACATATATAGGATATACCTCACCCTTTGGGCTCGATTTATCAAACTTTGTTCAAGATCGCCTTTCAGTTCTCCGACAAGTTCGCCATCGGATAGGCGCACATGTGCGCTATTATTTATCATAAAATGGGTCGTATTTCTACGTTCCTTTCCAAAGGCGAGATGTGGCGTGATATTGATAAATCTCTCCGTTATTCGTATTTTTGCGCCATATTTATTATGAAAAATTAGTTAAATTAAAGCGCATATTAGAAATAAATGTGAATTTTTATTGATTACATTTTAATACACATAAATAAAATTTGTATTGTTCAATTATACTTCCTTATATATTCAATGTTACAAATTAGATGTATATAACTACAGTGCTTTTCAATAAACACAAACTTTATTTATATTTCCGATATTTGATAAAGATTTATTAAAAATTTGAATATAATTCCATCATATTATCACATTCTCTCAGATATCAATCTCTGAAGGGATAGAAGTTCAATGGTAACATTAAAATGTAATGCTGAAAATACCACAATTGTTTGATATCTACTTTATTATTTGTTGTATCAATGTTTATATTATTTAAGAAAGCACATCAAGATCTCACTCCTAATTGTATTACAAATTAACTGTTGAACAACTTATATAAACATGTGCTTATGTATTTCAAAGATAACCCATCTCTTTGATCTAACCCAACTCTTATATTTATATCCACCTCCCCCCTCAGCACTAATATAGCTGGGTTTTTTTTTTTACAATAAAATAATTATTAACTTTTTTAGATGAAATAAACACACAGACACCTCAAAAATTATATTGTAACATCAATCGATTTATTGAAACCCAAAATAAATGTTATTTTCACATCATAATAAAATATTTTTAATTTTTTTATCATAAAAATAAATAAATAAATAGTGTTATTTCAACATGAAAAGAAATAGAATGTTTTGCTTTATTGTTTATAATTAGAAAGATTGATATTTTTCTCTTAAGTTTTGCACTTTTATGTATGTCCTCATCAAATTATTTTCAACTTCCAGCAGGGTATCCAAAATTTCTTTTTTATTGATAGTTATTTCTTGATCTTCAGGCACTGTACCAAAGAGAAATAGAAAAATAGTTATATTAAGGAACATGTCATTAATTGAATACATTTCTGTTCAGTATTACAAGATAACTAGTGTTTTATCTAATGCTAACAAGAAACACAGACAATGACTAATATCTTGTTAGAAGGTTTTATCTACACCTCTGTTGTTATTTAAAAGCATGTCATCTTGATAATACTGTGTACACGCACATGCATCTTTTGTTCCACACAATACTGACAATTGCAATTGAATTTCATAAAGCTAAAGATTGTTATGATACAAAAGAACTCACTCCAATCATAGCATTGCGTTGAATTGGATGAATTTGATTGTTGCTCTTCTTCATGTTCAAGGTTCTGTCCTTCATCTTGAATAGCTGTAAGACATACAAATTAATTAGAACAGGAATAGTTATTTAATGGAACAATGCTGATTGAAATCCATATCTCTTTTAAAGTTATATTTTATTACAAATAATGACATAAGATCAGGAGTGACTGAATAGACATATGAACCTACATATATTGTCTTTTGGTTGCTTGCTATTTGGAGAATCTCGCATCATATTATTATTTTCCTCTTCAACAATTATTTCTTCAATGGCATTTTGGTTTGTATCTTCTTCAATCATGTCTATAATATGATTATAGTCATTAACTAGAATAATATTATTTATTTGTAAGATATATGTGAATTAAATCTACCTTCATTGTCACATTCATCATCAATGATGGGCATTGGCCTTCTGCAACGTTGTTGTTTCTTTTTTTTTTTCCCTTTTTGTAAAAAATTTGAACATATAAATGTTAATATCAATGATGAGTTATCTTAATACTATACATTTTAGTAACTATATTCATACCGGTTGTAATTATAGCCTCAGACTCCAGAAAAACAGTAGGTAGTGGATCACAATCAGCTTCTGGACTGGATGGATTCCAGTTTATTGGGCGCAGATAATGGGGCCTTCTTCTATTTTGGACTGTAAAAGTAAAATACAATTGTATTTATATTGGGAATCTATTTTACAGTACAACATACATCTGACGGAAACAATTACATTGTTTTTTTTTTTTTTTTTTAAATAATCATTTTATTGAGAATCCAGAAAAAACAAATATTTGTCATTTTGTGGACAAGAATGTTGAAAAAATACAAATAAAACAAATGATCACATCATATATAATTCCCAGATACATTCTCAAAAATGGGTATAACTAATACCTCTATACTGACTTGTATCTTATTTAACTGTACATAACGATAGGATAACAAACATAATCTTCCCATTCGTTTTATCCTAAATACTGAATTCTATTTATTTCTCTATTCACCTTTTAAATGTACCTAAAAAAATAAGACAAAAGAAGGAAAAGAAAAAGAAGAAAAAAAAAAAAAAAAGGGGGGGGGGGAGGGGTAGGAAAAGAGAAAGGATAAACCAACCGTGGCAAGCCGCTTCCTCACTCCTTAAATATTTATTTTTACATCCACTGTTGAGGGAGTACCTCCTCCACGACCAACATAATCAAAAAGAGCGAGCTCCTTAGAGGAGCAATGAACTGAGTCTGAATTTCGAGAGGCCATGACAAGATTATATTCTTCCATTTATCAAAGAACAATCTAAACTGTTTTTCTGCCACTCGAGTTAAGCCTTGTCTTTCTACTGTCATTTGTTTATAAATTCTGCTATCCTGGGGGAATCAGGGGATCTCCACTTCTGACATATTAAATTGCGTGCGGCCAAAATGGCCATATTCACAAGCAATCTATCACCTCTTTGTCTAAGTTCTTTTTCTAAAAAGAATACATTGCGCGGGGAAATTTCAACCCTCTCTTGCAAAAATCTGTTCAACCAGTATTGTACTTTACCCCAGAATTGTCTAATTTTTGGGCACCCCCAAAGGCAATGTTTCAAGTCTGCCAGTACTTGCCTACATTTTAAACATGTCACATTTTGCCCTCCCTGCCCCCATTTCCCTATCCTATGAGGTGTAAGATAGTAATTATTCATTAGTTTAAATTGCGCTTCTCTCCAAGTCACCAATAAAGTGGCTTCCCTTGCCCGCTCGAAACTCTTTGCAATTTCCTCCTTTTGAACTATTCCAAAATGTCTTAGAAGTGTCTCTTTCATCTTATTCAGATGATTTTCTCCCGACACGGCTTGTATCGTCTGATAACAGTAAGATAATGTGCGGTTCCCTGCTTTATATAATTTGAGTCCTGACTCAATGCCTGGGTCCCAGACCATTCTATGCTTCTGTAACAATTCTGAGAGAAAACTTCTAGCTTGCAGATATGCAAAAAAATTATTTGACGGTAGATGGAAATTCCTTGCTATTTCCTCATATGTTTGTATTATCTCCCTATCCAGTTGCATTATCTGGGCAAAATATATTATCCCTTTTTGTTTCCAAGATCTGAAAACTGCATTATTTGACCCTGCTGTAAAATCTGGGGTTCCTATAATTGGCAAATATTTTGATCATTGAAACTCTTGACCTCTAAGGGCACAATATTTTTGCCATGCAAGAACAACGTTAGCAAATGTAATTAAATTGCCTATATTGCTTGGTAGTCTGCCGTGTGGGTGATGCAGAATTGCCTTAAGATCAAATGCAGACTCTATTGTATAATATGTAACATGGTTTGTCTCTAAGATCCAATCTATACCAAATTTGATAAGTGTTGCAATATTATAATGAGTGATATTAGGTAACGCCAGGCCACCATATTTTTTGCTCTGTGTAAGCTTATCTAGCGCTAACCTAGGTCTCTTCTTCCCCCATATAAACCTAGTACATGCCTTTTTATATTTGCCCACATCCTGTTTGGAGATGAATAATGGTAAATTCTGCATCAAGAACACTAATTGGGGGAAAACTATTGTTTTTATCAGCATTATTTTTGCAGATAAGGATAGGTAGTGTATATTCCACCTTTCCAGTTTCTCCTGAAGATTATTAAAAAACTCACTATAATTTAAATAATACCAGTCCTTAGGATTTTTACTCAATTTGATACCTAAATAATTAATGTGGCTCACTTCTCTAAATATATGCTGAGTGTAGCTTCTGGCTGTTTTAGTAATCCATAATAACTCTGATTTCTCGGAGTTGATTTTATATCCTGAAAATTGACTGAAGCTCTTAATAATTTCTAGACATTTTGGAATACTTACATTGGTATCTTGTAAAAACAATACAATGTCATCTGCATAGAGTGAGATGGTTACCTTCTGACCTCCCAACGGAATCCCTTGCATCTCCTGTCTTAGCAGTACTGCCAATGGTTCGAGCGCGATATCAAATAACAATGGTGATAACGGGCAGCCTTGTCTTGTCCCTCTTTGCAGTGTTATGTAATTTGATAATTCCTCATTTACTAAAAGTTGGGACCTGGGATTACTATATATCTTTTTTATTATCTTTACTAAATTTCCCTCTATTCCAAATTTATTTAGAGCAGTAAATAAGTGATCCCATGCAATCGAATCGAATGCCTTTTCTGCATCGATAGTTAGAAGGGCTAAATCCTTTACACTTTCTTTGCAACAATCTTGATTTTTATTATAATAATAATCTAACATAACTAAGACCCGACGCATATTACGCACCGGATTTCTTCCAGGAATGAAGCCTGTCTGATCCGTATGTATCAGGTCCCCTACTGCTCTTTTTAATCTGTCTGCTAAAATTGATGTAAAAATTTTGTAATCCAGATTCAGGAGAGAGATAGGGCAATATGATCCCATATCCTCCACGTTTCTGCCTTTTTTATGAATTAAAGATATTATTGAATCTGTAAAGTATGGGGAATCCAGTTTACCTTGCATGTAATAATTGTTGTATAATCTGGCCAGTGTTCCCGTTACTTCCTCGCTTATCATTTTATAGAATTCCGCCGGGAGGCCATCTGGCCCGGGCGCCTTGTTGACTTTAGTTCTTTCTATCGTGTACCTAATTTCCTCTTCCGTAATTTCTTTATTAATTAATTGAAGAGCTTCTCCCGATATTCTTGGGATATTAATATTTTGCCAGAATTTATCTTTCTCCTTCTCACTAATTCCCTCCTTAGAATATAATTTTTGGTAAAACCTAAAGAAAGCCTCCCGTATTTCAGAAGATTGTGTGAATGTTTCGGTACCTTCCTTAATTATGGGAATCATATTCTTTTTTTTCCTAAATTTAACAATTTTTGCGAGGTGTTGGGCGGAGATCCCCTGATACCCCTGGCAATATGCCCTCGTCTTCATATCTTCCCGTGCCCAGGACTCTCTCAAATATGCCTCTCTCTCATTTTTTGCTTTCATATACTTTTTCCATGTGTCTGGGTTGGGGTTACTGATATAGTTGCCATAGCGATTTTTAAGATAATTTGCTAATTGTATGTCTCTGGCCTTCCACTTACGTTTTCTTGTTATCATATATGATTTGATTTCCCCTCTCAGGACTGCCTTCCCTGCTTCCCAGAATATTTCTATTTTTGATATATGTGCTTTATTTAATTCATAATACTCTTTCCATTTCCTTGCGAGCCACTTATTAAATTCATCATCAAATATCATATACTTAGGGAAATAAAACGCGTTTATGTTATTAACACTCCTATTTATCCTCCCATCTACCTTTAAAGTAATTATTGCATGATCAGCGATTAATATTTCAGCTACTTTTGACTCTAGATTACTCGAGAGAATATTTTCCTCAACCAAAAACATGTCTATTCGTGAGAAATTTTTATGCCCTTTGGACTCGCATGAGAAACTACATTCGTCTGGATGCTGTAGACGCCATATATCTTTTAATTTAAGTTTTTTTGCAAATTCTCTGAGGACTCTTGCCACTCTCATATGTTGTTTATTGCCTTTAAACCGAAAATATATCTAAATATGCCCTTTTTTTTTTATGCCCTTTGGACTCGCATGAGAAACTACATTCGTCTGGATGCTGTAGACGCCATATATCTTTTAATTTAAGTTTTTTTGCAAATTCTCTGAGGACTCTTGCCACTCTCATATGTTGTTTATTGCCTTTAAACCGAAATCTATCTAAATATGGCTGCATCGTTGCATTTAGGTCCCCGGCCAAGATTATGTTTTGCCCCAAATAGGGTATTAATTTATTCGTCATTTTTGCCCAGAAATCTCTATCTAGTCCATTTGGACCATATATATTACACAATGTCCATAATCTATGTTTGATTTCTAATTGCAAAATAATAAATCTCCCTGCCGGGTCTAATTCCTGTTTATTAATTTTGTATTCTAACTTCTTATTAATTAATATAGCCACACCGCATTTCCTACTATTGCAAGGGGTCGCAGAAATCTCCGCAATCCAGTTAAACTTTAATTTCACTAGCTCCGAATCCTTTAAGTGCAACTCTTGTAAAAAAATTATATCCGGATGGTGCCTTTTGAGCAGTTTAAAAACATTTTTTCTTTTAATAGGGTAGGTTATCCCTCCGACATTCCATGAGACGAAATTTAACATTTATTTTTAAAGAGTCATTTTATTAAAAAGTTTCTTTTCCCTTTCCTCTCATCCTGCCTTCCTACACAGTGAGCTTACGGCTGCCACAGGAGGAGGAAAGTAGGGGGAAAAAAAAAAAGGGGGAGAAAAAATTTAAAGAAAAACAACTGTATCTCGCCATATTATTCCTTAGCAAAAAGTGTTGCAGGATCTTTATTCCTATCGTGTGTCTTTGGACACCTCTATACCTTTCTCTGCACAAAATCTTCCGGCTTCTTCAGCCGAGTTTAAAAAGATATTGTCACCTTCCGTGTTTATGATTATAATTTTAGCCGGATACCTCATTGTTGCCTTTATTCCTGCTTTTATCAGATTTGTACAGAAAGGTGCCATTAGCTTTCTTTTGGAAGACGTTTCCACAGAGAAGTCTTGGAATATGAGCACTTGTTTAGTGTCTATCTTAAATACTTTGTTTTTCCTATATTGTCTTAATATGGTCACTTTATCTTGAAAATCAAGATACTTTATCACTTGATACTTTATACTTTATATTATTTTTTCCGAGGTCATATTCACCCCTAATAAAGATGGCAAAGTAACTGATCCGAATACTACTAGATTCTCGAATTCCTTGCTTTCAGGCAGTCCGACTATACGGATATTATTCCTGCGGGATCTATCTTCTAAATCCTCCATCTTAAGTTGCATTAATCTAATCTTCTCTTCATAGTTCAACCAGTTTACTTCATAGGAATTAAGCCTGTCTTCAAGATCCGAAACTCTCTCCTCTGCCTCAGATAATCTGTTAGAAAATGACCTAATTTCTGCTGATAGAGTAACAATCTCTTTTTTTTTTTTTTTTTTTATTTAAAACATTTTTATTGAGGCAAATTATAAAATAGTACAGAGCATAGTAACCACAGATATAGGCCCTTAACCCGTAAGGGCAATTGTCAAAAGTATACAACGCTGTCAATACAGTAAACAGGACAAGCCATATTTTGAATCATCAATGGAAATTTACATTTCAAAAACAATAGGTGTTATAGAACCAATAATCCAAGATAATATATAAAATTGTAATGCTTCCTGTGTGGTTAAGAAACAGAAATACTGACCTCATGTTTTATAGATTAACGACATATAGGGCCCTTTTTGGGTCCTTCAGACTGTAGACATGTACATATATTATAAAAAGGTTTATCAACCATAACTATAATGAAGGAAAAAGAATAAACGCATGTGTTTGAAAATACATATACAGGTCATGTGCATTGGATTGCTGACCTCTTTTATGTCTATGACACGTTATTTCCCAGACTAGTAGACAGTCGCTTTTGGACCAGAGAAAAAATAAACACCATGAGAAATATAAACACTTGGGAATAGTACTATCCAATTTAGTTGGGTCATAGAGAATGATTAGGGGTGGGGAATATCCAAAGCCGCTATATTGCAACAACTATACAATAACTAATTGGGGAAAGTTCTAGGGAATCTACGTTCCTATGTTTACTCAGTAAACGAGGTCTGAGGGAGGGCGGAGCCAGAATTCTAATAACTATGAGCACGTGGAGATATGAATAGATAGTCTAATATTTATCTGTCACAGTAAAAATATAATACTTTAACTTTCTGTTATGAACAAACAAACTATTCTCAATTACTATTAATGCTGTGAGTTAGATATTACAGTAGGAATTTAGCTTTTTGCAGTAAATATATAAGCATATTTCAACAAATCCTCATAAGCATTAATATACGTCTAACCTAGCTGGTGTAGTAGCAACCAGTCAGAACAAATAAGGCTATTTTAGCAATTCAGTGTAAATAGTAATTAAAGACCCTTTACAGATATAAGAAAGTATATGTTTCTCCCCTATACAGTACTAAACATGCAAAGCACAGTATAAACATATTCATAAATGTTTGAAACATACTTTAGGTAATAATTTGCAAACACCTAGGCAATATAAGCAATTACAGACAGGCATATAGCATCAAGGTCTAACATCTTACCGTGCATGGTCAACACTTAAATATCCTCAGCTCAGTAGTTTTCCTAGTAGATAGCTAAGTCGGTTAATAATAGGTTAATATTGGAGCCTACCATAGTGTTTATGTACCTACAACATTATGATATAGACCTCTAACTTAAGTAGAGATCAGCATACTACTATTTTTTACCCTAACATAGATGGTCTAAAACCTGGTTTCTCAACAGCCGGGCCGTGGCCCAGTAGCGGGCCATGATAGCCCTGCTGGTGGGCCCTGACCTGTCATGCCCCCACTGCACACAAGGGGCAGACTGAGACCAATCAAGGCCCCAGGAAAACTGTCTCACACTGACCCAAATGTATTCAAATTTATGCAAATGAACATGGTAGCCTCCCTGCCCTAACCCCAACAGGCCCATCAACCTCAGAGCCAGGACCCCTAACATTAAGGGCCAAAGAAAGGGCCCCCAACCTCCAGGGCCAGACCTCACACTCCATGTCCCTCACAGCGACAGACCCTTGGCAGGACCCCCACACTCCAGGGCCCCCACTAAACCCACATTGAACTGCTTAGTTACTGATAGGGCAAATCCCTGCTGCTTACTATATATATATATATATATATATATATATATATATAAATAAAAATAAAACTACCGGGCCCTGGACATGTCCAGCTAAAATTTACCAGGCCTTGAGGTCACTTTGGTTGAGAACCACTGGTCTAAAAGACTATATTTCAGTTTTGTATGTAAAATATCCTAAAATATACCTATATACATGAATGGTGTATTTGCTGGGTCACCTCGGCCGCAGGCGGCCCAGCAGAATGAGTGAAAGATATCTCTATAATATTCTATACCTAGGTCCAGTAATATTATACAATAGCACAAACATTGGAGTACATACACATAAAGCAACAGCATTTTTCACTTAAAATTGGCTAATATGTGCCTTGGATATGTGGATTGTGTTATAATACACAACTGCAAAAGGTGTATGGGGATCAGTAAAGAGCAGGGATTTGTAAACATATGGCATTGCAAACAGCTGAACTCAAATAGTTAACCAACTTAAAAGCAACATAACTCGAAATTGAAAACACAACAGGGTAAAGAAAGACAGAATGTGCAGCTCAACACAACTGATGCCAAGATAGTCTCTCATTGAAATAAAAGATGACAATAGTTCCATAAGTGGCATTAGAGCATTAGATTTGTCCCTGTTTAACCAATTCCAGTGACAACTTTAGAGGATATCTTGATAACGCTCCAGTAATGAGAGATCATTGTCTCCTTAATATGTATCATTGACAGCTTACTATGCCACGGGAGATGTTGCATGGGGGTCCCGACCGGAGGAGTGTTGTCAGCAAAAGTCTCATTTACAATCTTTGCCATACTTGACCATTCTCCTGCTTCTATGGTCTTTATAATGCTGCGCGGCTCCCGCTTATAGATGTAGTAATCCTCTATAGCTTCAGGAGGTTTCACACATTCCGGCTGTGTAAACACCAGACCGTGGCACGGACTGGGCTGTTCAGAATCCCCAGGTGGGTATACCTCGTAAGTAACAACCATGCTTGCGCTCACGCTATCTATCAGCTGGTCTTGATCATCAGCACTGTCCTCACATGGCTTCGGCAGAGAAATACAATGCAGCCGGGACTCGGCGCCATCTTGGAATACCTGTCGCCGTGTAACTTGTTCAGACCATTGGGTAAGCAGTGTGCGTAGATCCCCAAAGTGATCTCTTATCAAGTCGCACAGTCTATCTTCGAGTGCTCTCTCCATGTTCTTAAGGAAGGACCTTTTTAGCAAAATTAGTGTCCTCCGTAGCAGCTGCTACTGCTTCAGTAGTCAAAATAAGCAGGAGCTCAAAGACAAAGTGTAAAATATATGCTTGGTTCCTTTGAGACCGCAATATATATCTACAGCATGAGATCCAGGCAATGAATCTAAAATATAGTGCAAATCTGATCCCAAAAACTCAAATAATCAGTGCAAAATTCAGGAGCTCCTATAATGTGCCTCTAGTCGCTTCGGCAGATGGCTCCGCCCCCCCGTAACAATCTCTTTTTTAATAGAGTCAAATTGGGGGAGTATTAAATCAGCTAATTGATTATTCGATAGTTGTTTTTCTGCACTATTGATGGAAGCCTCCATTGTACCTTCTAGTCCTATCTCTAATGTGGCTTTAGCTTTCTTATCTCTCTTGGTTGGCATGGCTGGGGACCTTGTCTTGAGATTGGGTATGTACTTATCCATATATGTGTCTAAGTGCACTCGTGTTGGAAAGTGGGAGAAAAAAAAAAAAAAGGGGAAAAATCTAACTGCTCGTGCGCAGTATGTGTCAGTGTATCTACGCTAATAGTGTTCTAAATAGTATTAATCCTTAAAATTAGGGTTACCCTAAAAAAGTGCTTTCAATTTATGTCGGACTATGTCTGAGAACAACAAGAAAAAGAAAAATGAGTGACGTGATGGTGAAAAAAAAATAGATTGTGAGTGAAATATATATTGGTGCCTCTGGCTGTGTGTGCCAGTTAGTGTATCGTGACCCCCTGATGTGTACCCCCTAACCCAGCTCAGTATATAACCCTATGAACAGGAAATAATAAAATTAATCCTCTATTCAGGACCCCCAGACTCGTTTTAGGATCTTAGCAACCCGTTAATGCTGCCTATCAGATTGCTTTAACCCTTGACTTATGCTGTATCACATATGACTATTATATAATCATTAACTCAACTGTGAATCAAAATACGCTTACACAGCCTTTTACATGGTACTTATTTTGACTCAGAGATCCGTCTTTATGTACTTATACTGCAGTTCCCAACAGTCTATTTGTATACAAGTTTTTTTTCTCCTCTATCCACTGCCAAAGAAGCAACAGAGAAGAGAGTGTATTAGCACTGTAACCTTTTATAACATTGATTCTTGGGCTTAAAGTAGAAATTACCCCTCTTAGTTTACACAGGAGTTGTACTTTCTGTGTTATCTGTATCTACTTCTAACCTAGTACTTTCATAATGCAAGGAAAGCTACTATGTCTAATACCAATCCTTAAGAATGTTTAAAGACTATAAATGTTGCTTGGCCACATGTATCTTTATATAACTTTTTGCTGCCAGTCTATCATCAAGGTATCACAAGTGCTGTGTACTGCTTACCCAGCGTAATGTCTATTCCTATATAGACATACTACCTCTTTGAGTTAGGGCCCAATTAGCCCCTTACACTCCTTCCGGAAAAATTAGATACATAGGAAGGTTCTAAATTCAAGTACCCATCCAATTACACTGCTGTTTATCTTTTAGCAGGTTTCTTAGTTAACTTAAATTTTAACCTAGAGATCCCTTTTTCCCTTTTTCCCCCTTTTTCTTTTCCTTTCCTTTTCAGCAGTTCCTGGTGATTTACAATATTCTTTCTTAGGATTTCTAGCTAGACCATACCCTTCTTGACTTTGTACATTAGATTCTCCTTTTATGTTTAACAGTCTCACGTGTACATATTTGCTAGTTCCGTTAATTATTGGCTATAGTACCAAAAGAGAGAGCCAGAAAGTTTTTTTTGTTTTTTTTTTAGTTTGAACAGCCTTTTGTTGGCAATTACTCAGTCAGCTTTTCCTTAACTGACCGATTTTAGTGACATGTTAATAAACCATCTGTCATAGCTTTTAAAAATAAAACAAACATATTAACCAATCCGCTACTTTGAGCAAACTTAGTCACAGCAGTATCCTTTCTCATATATACCGCTTACTGACTATAAATTTATGCCAGCTTGACACTTTTTAACCTCTAGAATATGTTGGAATATATGGAAATCTTATATATCAGAGTCTAACGCTATATTAAACTTAACAAGAGTTCATCCTTGATTTAACAGCGAGCAATTTCCAAGATCCTAAGGAAAAAAAAGGGATTATAAGTAGAGTCCATTCATATGCCTTTTATCTTGTGACATCAGCTGGCTTAAAATTCTAAATATATTGCACACAGTCACCCCTGCTGACACAGTTGTCCTGTTCTGGGGGTATCAGGCTGTTTATAAAATGTCACCAATTTTGTTTAACTTGATGTTGTTAATTCTGCCACCACCAGGAAACAAGAAAAAAAGGACAAACAAAACAAGGAGGCCAAATCCCCCACTCTTCAACTGTAACTTTGTCTTTTGGCTTTCTCCCCTGAATCTCTTCCTTTATATGGGATAGACAACAACAAAAAAAGAGATGTTTTCTCTTTTTCCTTCCCTTTCTCCCTTCCCAGAAAATGTGTTGAGGAAAGGAGAGGCCCACTTTCTTTATCTCTTTTTCCCCATTAACAGCGACCCTGGTCTACACCTTTATTCTGTGCAAGTGTGTCGCGTGCTTACAGTCTTCTGTTGACTTTCTACTTGGGGCTTTAGTATCGTCTATTAATAGAGTTAGATTTATAGTTCTTCTCCCTTCCCCTTCCCTTTCCTCAGCTCCCTTCCCTTAGGAGTGCAGTTAAGGTATAGGTTTTCACTTTATTTAGTATGTGAATGTCTCTTTATCCTCTTAGCCGGTATTAGGGCAAAGGTATTTAAATAAAATCTACTGTCCTCCTGCAGACACACACAGCGGACTATACACCCATATTGCCAGTTTATAATCTCAGCGTCTTTTAATACTTGCGTTCACCGCCGTGTGACCACCTCGGCCGCTGCTCCTTCCTGACCCCGGATCCAAGCGTGACACCTCCCGTCTGTCTCCAGGTGAGGGGGGCAGCCAAATTTTCTTGCCTCGGTTGCTATGTTCAGCCGCTATCACGTCTGCCTATGGCAGCAACATCCGGTCACAGTCAAGGCTTCCGACGCTCTTCTGATTCCTCTTCAGTGCCAGACCTACTGTGTGTGTCTCACGGCCAGTACCACCCGGCCTGCATGGCTGTAAAAAGGCTTCCGTCTATGGATGGTTTGTCCTCCCCAGGCAGGGCTCTCACCCCCAGCAATAGGAGCCTGTGTTATTGGGGTGTTGTAAAAACCAGCTCCTTCTCACAGAGCCGACAGAGCGCGTGTAACTTCAGCGTGCTCCTCCCACCGGAAGCCGTCCATTACATTGTTAATACTGTTTCACAAACTGTAATCAAGCTCAAATGGATACAAAAACTGCAATTATATTTTTGTACAAAGTTCAAGATTCTGTAAACAAAGTAACAACTAATGACAGAATACAATAGAGTTACAAAATTGATACACAACTATTACATTAATACTTACATTTCATAACATAGCTTCTTATTAGGGTCCTTAATTTAGATTGTCTCCGGATTAGATCATTATAACGCTTCAGGCACTGTTTTCTAGTCCTATTATGGCCAGACAGACGTCTGACCCGTCGCACCATCTCAGATAAAATTGGATTTCTTTTATCCTGTTCCAATGTGAAGATCCCCTTCCTTTTTTTCGGAAAATACTTTTCCATTGTATAGGTGATTATCAGTAATTCACCGATGGAAAACTTCTTGGAACGATTCATCATCACTGTCTGTATCTATCTCTGTAACCATAAAACTCCACCCAATAACGGAACTCATTGTGATTGTAATTGCGCAGTAAAATATACCCATTTAAAAATGATTTATGTTTAAAAGAAGTAAGTAATCTACTAGAAACTTATTTATTAATAAATATTAAAGAAAAACTATTAATCTAGTTACATCTTTTTGTATGAATATAGATTACATTAAAGTTGTTACAAAGTGCGCAATAACGTGCACTATATTTCTACGGTCGATACAAGATAACTGGCACTATGTTTCGACACTTGATACAATGCGCACTAACTTGGACTATATTTCTACAGTCGATACATTTGTTTGCATAGTTTAAATTTATTTTTATGGCTATGTTCATTGTTACTTCAATTGATACATACAAATGTTATGATTTTTATAAATGAATGTATATAAAAATATAGACACATCAATTTGAAAAAAATACACATTTGACCAATAGGAATAAAGTAAATTGTTATTCTCCAATCAAATTAAAGTTAATAATTTTATTTAAATTATTCATTAATCTATTCATATAACGCCCCATTTCTGTAACGTTCTAGAACAAAAGTTGTAATTGATAATTGTTCATTACTTTATTCTGACTTCGAACGAAGACACTATTCTTATTGCGCCATTTTTTGCTCAAAATTTGCGATGGCTACTGGACTAGCTGGAAAGACGAAAAGTGGCCGAAGTGTGATGTTTAGTCATCGACAAAACTGTATTTTAGTTGAAGCTGTCATCGAACATTATGATGTTATTATCGGCTATCAAGCCAAATCTATCAACCCTCAAAGAAAAAAGGCAATTTGGGAACAAATTAGTCGTGCAGTGTCAGCAGAGGGTAGTTTTTCTAAAGACGTCAGGGCCTGTCGGAAGAGGGTGAATGATATTCGTAAGAATATAAAAAAAAAGTCTGTAAGGAAAAGCAGTTATCGAAAGGAACTGGTGGAGGCCCCGCATATAGGGCTGAACTGCTGGACTATGAACAGATGCTGTATGCCAGGATGGGGGATGCTGTCGTGGTGGGACTTGATGTTCCATCAGATACCATGGATTTTAGAGGTAAATATCTCATTGCTTGCTGTTAAACGAATAGTCTATTCAGAACTTAAATTTCATGATTCAGACAGAGCATACCATGGTAATAATTTTTTACTATTAAGATTTTTAATTTGTTAGCTTTGAATATGTATTTAACAAAGTTTGATTGTAAGCTTGGAAGCAGGAGCATTTTTGGTTGAGGAACAGGATACCGCTTGCTGATTGGATGGCTACATTTAAAAAGAAACCAATCCTCAAGCGCTAACCAGGTGACACACCCAAAAATGGTCCGGCTTCTAAACTTAGATTATTTATTTTTAAAATGAAAGATAATCAAAAAAGAAGACAATATAAAAATTATAATAGTATTGAATTATAAAGTTTTTTTTAAATTCCATGCTCTATCCGAATAATGAAAGTATAATTTTCACTCTACTATCTCTTTAACATGTATTTTGTGTATTCAGTTCTGCCTATTTTTTTTTTTTTTTTTTAATTTTATTTATATGTACTTTAAAGAACAACATGAAGAGGCGTTTGAAACTGAAATAGAAAATGCCCAGGTGGACCAACCATCCGAGTCAACATCTTCATGTGATCTAACATGCAGGGAAGGAACTACCAGTAAGTAAAAGTATATTACTAAAATGTAAATATAATTTGTATTAATGAAAAGAATGGACAATGAAATGTAATTAATATGTATTAAGTTTCTGACTTTTCTCATGAAAATTCTGTTTATGTACAGAATAATTTTTTATAAACATGTATATGAATATCAATGTATTTATTGTTACAGGTGTCAGGGGATTACTACAAACAATGCAGGATTCGTCAATTACATTATTTGATGGTAAGTATTGAACTTTTTTTTTTTTAAAGAAAATTTTTTGGTTTTTCTAAATTTATTTTTATTTACATTCATAGATGAAATAGAAATCACTTTAGAACCACTTGTGACTGACACAGTTTGTCAGGAGGATGATGATGATGATGATGATGAGACACAAATAGAGGGACAAACTCAAACACAACTTGAGACACCACATGTTGACGAATCAGAATGTGAGGAAGAGATTGAGGATGCACAACAATGTCAGATAGATGAACCAGAGAGACCAAATGAAGTTGAACGATTGACAGATATGGCATTGTCTTTTAGAAATGAACAGAATGATTTTTTTAAAGAAATGATTGAATTACAAAAACAGAGAAATAATATACTTCAAGAACAGTTAAATGTTCAAAAGGAGTATTATCAGAAAAAGTTAGAGTTCATGAATAGGCGACATCCAGATTTATAATTATATTGTTCATATATACCTTTAAGTTATGGGGGCTAAACAATTTAACACACTTATAACCTTTGTTAATGTTTATTCGAGTTTACTGTTTTGATGCTGATATTTTGTGTCTAATAAAGATTATTATATTATTAAATAACGTTTTTTAATTCAAAGTAAATAACAAAACTTATGTTTTTTGTTTCAAAGTATTTATTTTTTATTCAAAACTAGAAATAGATATATATAACTCTATAAATAAATATATATATATATATATATATATATATATATATATATATATATATATACCCCGTATTTTTCGCTCCATAAGACGCACCTGACCATAAGACGCACCTAGTTTTTAGAGGAGGAAAACAAGAAAAAAATGCCCACACTGCTGAGTCTACCTACTTTCAACAAAGGATACCAAGAAGAGAATGGAGTAAATTTTAGAGTACAAGTAAATTATAAAATTTCTTAAAATTGTATGAATTATTTAAGAAGATGTTGGATTTCATTGCCCATCACTGCTTTAGTGTAATCAGATTCAGCAGGCAGACCCGAAAGGCAAACATATAGCAATGTTATCAGTGACTAAAGCTGTGGGAGTATATAGGATATTTTCCTTGGTCATTAAGCAGCATACAACCTACTGATCATTAAGCACCATACAACCTACTGGTCATTAAGTAACATACAGCCTAGTGGTCATTAAGCAGCATACAACCTACTGGTCATTAAGCAATAACCTACTGATAAATACTGATAAACAGCGTTATGCAGTTTGATACAGCGACCAACATGTTCATACCTAGGCAGTGGCACATCATGTCGCAACTATACAGCATATACTGTTTACCAATGCCTGTGCACCCACCTCCTCTCAACACTTCAGTAGCTTGCCCTGGAGGGGTAATTTTCACATTATTGGCTCAGTGCTGCTGTTGGCCCCTGTGTGCAACCCTGGGCGTACCGGTTCTTATGGCCTCTGCCCGCCCCCAGATCCCTGCTCTCCTACCTTTCTGAAGTACCGGACATCATGTGGCACAGATATCGAACCTAACGGTTTATGCACTGTGCAGCTGCATTGAAAATATTTTCGCTCATGCAGCACCATCCTCCACCTCCAGATTTCCCGCTCTCAGTGCCCCCGGTGTTCTGTTGAGATTTCCTACCCTATTGACTGTGATTTGCGCATGCGCAAAATGATGTCACCACAGAAATATATGCATTCCTCATGAATACGGTGACGCAGCGAGCGCAATCATCTGGTTCTGGTTGCAAGTTTAGTCAGCGGAGAAACGGTCTCAGGGTTTTGCACAAGCTGACAGTGCATGTGTGGCACCTCACCTCGAATATCGCACTTACAAAGCAGGACAAGTCTGTACAGTCACACAATAATAATATATAATAATGGGTATTTGTCCTAAAGTTTCCATTATTCCATATTATTATAGTGTGACTGTACAGGCTCTCCTGCTTTGTAGGTGCGATGTCCGAGGTGAGGCGCAACGCATACACTCTCAGCTTGTAAACTGTCAAAATATCCTATTGTTCCTGAGGGCTTCAGGCTAAACAACCCCCATTTGGTGCGGGGGAATAATTAACAAGTGCGCGGGGTCATTAAAATCAATGCGTGGCCGGGTGCATATGAGAGAATATTTTTTTTATCAGTCACATTTCCCCTTACTTTTGAAAGGGAAAAAAGTGCGTCTTATGGTGCGAAAAATACGGTGTATATATATATATATATATATATATATATATATATATATATAAATAACACAACACAACTTTGGTAATAAACTATATAATTCCTCTTTGAAAAAAATAAAAATGAATATATTTTTATATATATATATATATATATATATATATATATATATATATATATATATACAATTCTAATTAAAAAAAAAAAAAAATGTATTTGAATCCAAGCAGAAAATTTCCTGAAAGAAAAAAAAAAGGTGTAATTAATTATATAGAACAAACAATATTAACATGTCAATACAGTTTTAATTAGACTTACATCTAAAAAATCTTTCAATAATTTTTTCCACTCCAGCTCTTGTGGTATGTCTTGTGACAATTTCCTGAGGAACATAAACATCTTCTGGCACATCCTCCAGACACACCTCATCTAGATTTCCTTGGGAAATAGCTATATTATGCATTATGCATGACACCAGAATTATGTCATTACATTTCTCTGGGGAATATTGTAGATCACCACTAGAATGGTCCAACACCCTAAATCTCATTTTCAGTACCCCAAATGTACGCTCAATAGCACTCCTTGTCGACCTGTGAGCTTCATTGAACTTGATTTCTGACCGTGTATGAGGTATTGGTACAGGTGTCAAGAGCCAAGGCCTACAGGGGTACCCGCTGTCACCTTCAAAAATATAATAAAATTACAAATTAGCTAGATGTAACTACAGGTTTATGAGGTTTAACTATGACAATTTAAAAATTACAATAAAGGTTGGAGTAATATAAATATACAAATGTTAATATTCACCTAATAGCCAACTGTGTGGCATGTCTCCATGTTCAAATGCTGCAAATAAAGCCGACTGCTTTAATATGTGATAATCGTGGCATGACCCTGGAAAACCTGATCTTACTGCCCAAAACCGAAGGTTAGAGTCACATACTGCTTGAACATTGAGAGAGTGGAAGTGTTTACGATTTCGATATTGCTCCTCCCTTAAAGCTGGTGGTCGAATTGCAATATGTGTGCAATCAATAGCACCTAGCACATTTGGAATGCCGGCAACTTGATAAAAACCAGATTTTACTTGGTGCCATTCATGTACATTCCTTGGCACATATATAAATTTATTTAGATGCTTCAAAATAGCTTTTAAGACAGTCCTCAAATGTCTACAAAAAGAAGGCTGACTCATGCCAACCACTGCACTGGACACAGCCTGAAAAGAGCCTGCGGCTAGGAAATGCAAAACTGCCAATAACATGAGCATTCCAGGTATTGCCCTTGTTCTTCTGGTCTGTGGCTCTAGATCATTCTGTATTAGAACATATAGATTTTGTATGCTCTCCCTGTTTAGGCAAAATCTTTTTTTTATCTGGTAATCAGATAATGCCTGTAGTCCACAACGAGGTAGAAAAACTCGTGGAACTCTTTGCCGTTTACGTATTGGCAAAATCTGATCATTTCGACAATTTTCATGGCCCTTTGCAAAAGAAATTACAGACAAAATCAGGAAATAATCCATCTTCTGTCGCTGAAAATATGGAGTAAATTAGATGTTCTCCTATCTCTTCATGGAGAACATTAGTAGTCGTATTAGGAGGAGAAATTTAAGACTCTCCTATGGCGCAAAATAATGATAAATATATATTTTGGAGAGAAGTAGGTCATATTCTTGAATATACACCCGGAAAAGGGCGTTTTAAAGCTTTATTTTGCGCAAATGTGCGCCTAGGCGAGGGACATTGAAGGGCGAGAATTTTGCAGTTGTATTTGCACATTTTTCGGAGTATTTGTGGTTGATAAATAGGAGATATATTACGACGGCGTGAATTGAGGCGCAAATTAAGGAGAATATGTTTGATAAATCGAGCCCTTTTTGTTTTTGTTTTCCCCTTTCTCTTCCCTTTCTCTCCAACTTCATCTTTCCCCATTCTATATGCACACCTTGTTAAAATAGAAAATGTGGGTTGTTTTATAGTACTGTATCACAATTTGAAATGTAAATCAATCTCCTATGTACTATTTTGTGTACTATTGTAAAAGTTTGTTTGACCCAATAAAAAACATTTAAACAAAACCTGCAATGCTACCCCATAGCAGTGTTAAATTTATAGGACAGAGCATTCAGCTGATTCCAATAAATTAGTTAATGACATGATCAAAGACAGGGAAAAGGCCAATTGGTAAACATTTGATTCAGGGCGAGATAAGTTAAAATAAACAGAAAATAGAATTTGGAGGAGGCTGGGGTTATACCATTAGTGAACTTATAAATTTAGGAATTATCACAAGTATTGACAAGGTTTGAACATCACATAGCTAAAGACAAAATATCAACAAAGTAAATACATAACATTTCATGAAAAAATTATTTACGCAATTTTCAGCTTTTATCAATTGAAATTTGATGGAAATTATTGAGTGATCTGAGACCAATATATCATGAATTTTGGGTTCTGAATCTAATAAAATAAGCTGTTCTGAAACAAGAATATAATCACACATGTATATTCATAGCTTTCTGGGTTTTTAATTCTCCAGATATCATTAAGTTTTAAGGCCGTACAATTTTTTTTAAAATACTGGGCAAATTTTTCATTCTTAACCTTCTCTTTAGTTGAGGATTTGTCTAACTTAGGACATAGTGTCATGTTGAAATCGCCAGCAAGAATTAGTTTATCATATATTGTGTACCCCCAATTATTAAGTGAACAAATATATACCTACTATTCGGATCAAGCTCCACTTTAATACTTGATATTCTAATTTTTTGTGTATTGAAATTACAACACCACAGCTCCTTTTAGTGGAAGATGTGGCCAATACTTCCCCAACCCATCGGGTCTTTAACTGCTTAATTCACTCTCCTTAAGATGTGTTTCCTGAATCATGGCAATGTCGGGGGCGTGTCTACCCAGCTGTGCAATTATTTGCTTGCGTTTTATTGGGGAAGAAATTTCCCCGACATTCCATGACAGGATATTCAACTGTGTTCCCATTTAAAGATACTCTGTATACTTAATGACGCATAGAGAGTTGGAGCAACAAAAAAACAAACAAACAAGACAAAAAATCCTAACATACCCCTACTGAGCGAATATCTTATGTTAACTGACCTTTGGTCACTCAGGTAACAAGAAATTACTAATTTTATTAACCCTATTTTCCATAAGGATGAGCCTTAGTTCCTTTAAAAAAACAAACAAAAAAAAAAACATGATTTAGATAGCGACCAGCAATTCCTGCGCTTCTTGGACATTGTTTAATATGTTAATTTTTCCCTTAACATCAACCCATAGTTTGGCTGGATATAACATTCTAACTTTATAGCCTTTTTCGGTAAATTGAGAAAAATAGGGGGACATACTTTTCCTTTTTTTTTCGAGTTTCGCTAGAGAAATCTTAGAACATCAGTATTTTATGATTATTTACAGTTAATGTGCCCAGTTCCCTATAGTGTTTAAACATTTCTATCTTGTCTTGATAATTCAAGACTCTAAATAAGTGTTCTGTTATACCCTGTATCCTCCGGTTTAGATCTTATATTACCCACCCTATGAGCTCTCTCTATTTTTAACGGAAGATTTTCCTCAGGTATACCAAGAGCTTGTGGTAGTGTTAGTGAGGTAAACTGGATTAAATCTGAGTAATTCGTATTTTCTGGAAGGCCTACAATATGTACGTTGTTACGTCGAGACCTAGCCTCAAAATCTTCGATTCTAGTATTGATCGACTGAATATACATTCCCTGTTACTGAATTAAATTATTCTGGGTACTAACCTGATCCTCCAATTCCAAAATTCTGCTCTCTGCTTCTGTCACCCTTATCGCAAACTGCCTGATTTCGTTGGAAAGTGTGGACACTTCAGAGGTGATAGAGCCCAGCTTTTTCTTAATTGCATCCAATTGGGGAGTGAAAAAAGCAGAGAGCTGAGACATAAGGTGGGAGGAATCTGTAATCTGAGGCTGAGTTTCAGAAGGAGATTCAATGCTAAGATCAGCACTTTTAGGTTTCCTATCCTTAGCTTTGGCAGGCATTATGGGTGAATGTGTTTTCACCTGTGACAAAAATGTATCCATATGCTTGTACTTGTGTGGTAGCTTCTAAATGTCAACTACCTAATAAATCTTATAGAGTTTATTAAGTGACAAATCCACTAACAAATCTACATTAGGGGCTTACTTAGCCGTGAACACACAAAATTATATATACTGTATATAAACAAAAAAGATTGGAAAAAAAAGTGAATAGTGATTTTAGTGCTTTAAGAGCCCTAAATAACTTCACAACCTAAAAGTTGGCCCTTGTACATTAATATCCTTCATCTTCTACTAACTAGTTGGTTACTGGCCCTTTAAGGGACTGCCTCAGCCAAAAGGCTATGCTATTCTCCTGGGGTCCGCTACCTTCAAACTTTTGTATGAGAAAAGATATGTAATTCCAATATGTCTTGACTTCTTTTACCTTAGGATCTATACAGATCCTCTTATATTTACTTATTTAGCAGTGATGACCCAACAAGAAAGGCTTCTGTTGACCCAAGACCCCTGTGCAATTTACATGGTTCTTCTTATGAGAATATACAGTTAGTCATATAATTAAATTGACCCACCGATTTACCAGTTTACATATAACTCAAGTTGTCTTATCTGTGATCCAATACATACAGCAATAAGTTGGATCTACATGCAACTTGAAGTTATTGCCATATAGATAACTTTGCAATTTTTAACTCTGCTCACCTCTCAATTTTTCACAGTTTTGCCCCATACTCTACCCCATTCAGAGTTTAACAGGGGAGAAGGGCTTCTATCGGCCTAAGACCCCTATGCAGTTTACGTAGTTCTTCTTAAAAAAAAAATATAACTCAACTTGTCATATCTATAGTTCTGTATCAGCAGCAGTAGCTATTCAGACAGATAGATCAATATACAACTTAGAATTTTTCATGCAACAATTACTGCCATGTATATACAGTATATGTGACTTTTTCAATTTTTACTTTTGCTCCCAGCTTAATTTTACACAGATTGCACCAAAATATACCCAGTTCAGAATTTAACAAGGAATTTATGCCAAGCTCTAGCAACCATAGATGTGTTAACCAACCAGGATTCAAATGTTACTCCCAAGCTCTATTTACACTGAGTTTCAGACTTGTAAGTCTGCTCACTACTGTTTCCTTATAAGGTTATTACTCAACATATACAAAGATGTACCCAATACTTAAGAATTCTTAACAAACACTGTATTTGCTTAAAGTGCTAGGTACTGTTTCCTTATAGAATTAATACTCAGTATATACCAAGATGTACCCAATATTTAAGATTTTGTACTAGAGGCTATATTTGCTTATAAGTGACAAATATTCCAGATACAATGGGAATGGTCTGAGATAGGTTACTGCTAGCTAGTCCAGGGAATAACTCTTATAGGAGAGTCCCCACATATGTATCATAGTCTTTTAACCAGGATTCGGCTTATATTCCCATGGTCTTTTGTCTTACGATTCAGACTTTTCATCCTGCTTACTACCACTTTCTTGAAGAGTTACTGCCCAACATGTACCAAGATGTACCAATTAGTAAGATTTTAACAGCGCTATATAAATATGTAAAGGAGAGATATCCAATTTCGTTACATGAAATAACTAGGGCATATCAAATCCAAGGTTTCTAGGCGGGTCTACCCCAATATCTTATTGTCAAACAGCCAATATTCTGCTAATGCTCCAAGAAGCTCTATTCCAGCCTTTCTCACAGCAATTTCCTTATGATGGTACTGCTCAGCATATACCAAGGTGTACCCAGTACTAAGATTACAAACAAATGCTTTGTATAAAAATAACCCTGTTCCAGCTTTTAATCTTGCCGTCAGCAAGTTTGTTGTGATGTTATGACTTAGCATTTACCACAATGTACCCAGTACTACAGTTCCTATAAGGTGTTGTGTGGATAAGCAAGAAGCAAATACTCCAAAAACCATAAAAGTACTGGATTATTTAGAGTTAGCAATGGGGGTAACTCTCTTAGTGGATGCCATATAGCATTGTATGTATATATATATATATATATATATATATATATATATATATATATATATATATATATATATATATATATATATATATATATATATATACACACACACACACACACAGTATAAACCAAATACTTCAGATACGATAATGATGTACTTAGTTGCCCTCAGCTTGCCTTATAAGGAACCGGTTTCATCCATTAAATTTGTAACCCGACACAAAGTTATGGTCCACCAGGGGGAGAGGGGGGGACTAAGTCTTAGGTACCGTATTCTTAATACCTGGAGGGACAGCGTGCTATCTCGGGGGGCCCCTGGGTCCGAATTGTTTGAGGAAAAATGGTGGATTAAGGATTGCCCTTCATTCATACGTGTAAGGCTTACCATCAGAGCTGCCTTCCACTCCTATTCCATAGGCCCATTCTCAGCTTTGACCCGTCCCTCCAGTGCACATACACAGACCCGTACTTACCGTCCTCTACCCCTCTTGATTTCTTCACCCCACTTCTCTCCCCTACCTCCTGGCTCTGGCGTGCGCCACTATGCCTGTAACGGCCTGCGATCGACTTCCTTCTGTGAGCTTCTATTAGCTCCGTGCCTCTAGCTCAGGGATGCCTCCTTGCGCCACGAGGCTGTCGGTTAGGGGAACGATGACATCCGTGCAGTATCTTCCCTGCACATGAAAACAGCAACACCTGCTTCTTGCTCCGCCCCAAACGGAAGTCGACTGCCCCCTAGCTAAATGCATAACATTTCACAGACTACAGACGTATACCAGAAGAGAGACTTAGACAGAGTACAATTGCAACAGAAAACAGTGAATTTGGCAGGAGATGAAGCAGGACCCAATTCACATACCTGAAAGCAGAAGAGAGAGAGTAGGTTAAAGGACCAGTAAACACAGTAGATTTGCATAATCAACAAATGCAAGATAACAAGACAATGCAATAGCACTTAGTCTGAACTTCAAATAAGTAGTAGATTTTTTTCTGACTAAGTTATGTCCATTTCCACTCCCCCTGTACCATGTGACAGACATCAGCCAATCACAAATCCATATACATTTATTCTGTGAATTCTTGCACATGCTCAGTAGGAGCTGGTGACTCAAAAAGTTTAAATATAAAATGAATGTGCACATTTTGTTAATGGAAGTAAATTGGAAAGTTGTTTAAAATTGCATGCTGTATCTGAATAATAAAAGTTTAATTTTGACTTGAGTGTCTCTTTAACTTTCTGTAGCGAGCATTTCTTAGCAGATGTCAATAGATTTATAGCATGTCCCTGTCTTTCATTCACAGAACTTTTATTTAAGTTCATTTAAGCAGTGAGCTTTCACAAATCTGTGATGTTACTGGCTTTTTTTAATTTTTTTATTTAAATTAAGCACATTGATTTTTATTTGTGTCAAGTTTTTTTTATATAAATAAAAGTGAATATTTGACAGTATAATGCAAAATGATAAGTGGTTGCAAGCCTAAAAAAGGAATCATTATGCACTGAAATATGGAATGTATACAATCCACAAGCTAAATAATATTTTCATGTTCTTTATGTATCATTTACTTCTCTTCTGTTGCAGTTTTATAAAAATGTAGTAAAGTTGGTTAAGAAAATAGTACAAACACAAATTATAGACAGATTCAAATTTTGACGCGATTTACAGCAAAAGAATATTATGCAAAATGTGATTTGCTAATGATCCACATCCATAGAAATCATTGTTGTTCAGGTTGTTCTGTTTTGTGGTAGAATTTCATTTCAACTTTGCGGATCTTCCTTTTGAGTTAAAAACTGCTTCAACAAAGATAAAGTCATGGGGATATCTTAATAATATCCCTGTCAAGGTGTCATCAGCATACCTGGGAGGTTTGTCCAGTATATTTCATATTCCTCCAGGCTTCTGTTTGACAAATCAACTATTCAAAAAACACTTTGGTGCCATCAAACCTTGTTTAGTTTCTGTGCATTATATTTTAACAAAAATTTGGCCAGGGTATTTATTTCACAAACAAAAATCTTAAAGACCTTGGAAGAAGACAAGTATTTCATGCTAGTGTTATGTTTGATGGCAGTAGTTAAAGAAATACATTAAACCTGCACAGTTTCATATTATACTATTGTAACTGAGCTTTAAATTCCAGTTTTCTCAGTCAAGAGCATTTCTTAGTTTAGTTTACTATCGGCTAGATTTGGAGTTTGGCGGTAAAAGGGCTGTTAACGCTCCGCGGGTTTTTTTCTGGCCGCACCATAAATTTAACTCTGGTATCGAGAGTTCAAACAAATGCTGCGTTAGGCTCCAAAAAAGGAGCGTAGAGCATTTTTACCGCAAATGCAACTCTCGATACCAGAGTTGCTTACGGACGCGGCCGGCCTCAAAAACGTGCTCGTGCACGATTCTCCCATAGGAAACAATGGGGCTGTTTGAGCTGAAAAAAAACCTAACACCTGCAAAAAAGCAGCGTTCAGCTCCTAACGCAGCCCCATTGTTTCCTATGGGGAAACACTTCCTACGTCTGCACCTAACACTCTAACATGTACCCCGAGTCTAAACACCCCTAGCCTTACACTTATTAACCCCTAATCTGCCGCCCCCGCTATCGCTGACCCCTGCATTACACTTTTAACCCCTAATCTGCCGCTCCGTAAACCGCCGCCACCTACGTTATCCATATGTACCCCTAATCTGCTGCCCTAACATCGCCGACCCCTATGTTATATTTATTAACCCCTAATCTGCCCCCCACAACGTCGCCGACACCTACCTACACTTATTAACCCCTAATCTGCCGAGCGGACCTGAGCGCTACTATAATAAAGTTATTAACCCCTAATCCGCCTCACTAATCCTATCATAAATAGTATTAACCCCTAATCTGCCCTCCCTAACATCGCCGACACCTACCTTCAATTATTAACCCCTAATCTGCCGACCGGAGCTCACCGCTATTCTAATAAATGTATTAACCCCTAAAGCTAAGTCTAACCCTAACACTAACACCCCCCTAAGTTAAATATAATTTTTATCTAACGAAATAAATTAACTCTTATTAAATAAATGATTCCTATTTAAAGCTAAATACTTACCTGTAAAATAAATCCTAATATAGCTACAATATAAATTACATTTATATTATAGCTATTTTAGGATTAATATTTATTTTACAGGCAACTTTGTAATTATTTTAACCAGGTACAATAGCTATTAAATAGTTAAGAACTATTTAATAGTTACCTAGTTAAAATAATAACAAATTTACCTGTAAAATAAATCCTAACCTAAGATATAATTAAACCTAACACTACCCTATCAATAAAATAATTAAATAAACTACCTACAATTACCTACAATTAACCTAACACTACACTATCAATAAATTAATTAAACACAATTGCTACAAATAAATACAATTAAATAAACTATCTAAAGTACAAAAAATAAAAAAGAACTAAGTTACAGAAAATAAAAAAATATTTACAAACATAAGAAAAATATTACAACAATTTTAAACTAATTACACCTACTCTAAGCCCCCTAATAAAATAACAAAGACCCCCAAAATAAAAAATTCCCTACCCTATTCTAAAATACAAAAATTACAAGCTCTTTTACCTTACCAGCCCTGAACAGGGCCCTTTGCGGGGCATGCCCCAAGAATTTCAGCTCTTTTGCCTGTAAAAAAAAACATACAATACCCCCCCCCCAACATTACAACCCACCACCCACATACCCCTAATCTAACCCAAACCCCCTTAAATAAACCTAACACTAATCCCCTGAAGATCTTCCTACCTTGTCTTCACCATCCAGGTATCACCGATCCGTCCTGGCTCCAAGATCTTCATCCAACCCAAGCGGGGGTTGGCGATCCATAATCCGGTGCTCCAAAGTCTTCCTCCTATCCGGCAAGAAGAGGACATCCGGACCGGCAAACATCTTCTCCAAGCGGCATCTTCTATGTTCTTCCATCCGATGACGACCGGCTCCATCTTGAAGACCTCCAGCGCGGATCCATACTCTTCTTCCGACGACTAGACGACGAATGACGGTTCCTTTAAGGGACGTCATCCAAGATGGCGTCCCTCGAATTCCGATTGGCTGATAGGATTCTATCAGCCAATCGGAATTAAGGTAGGAATTTTCTGATTGGCTGATGGAATCAGCCAATCAGAATCAAGTTCAATCCGATTGGCTGATCCAATCAGCCAATCAGATTGAGCTCGCATTCTATTGGCTGTTCCGATCAGCCAATCAGAAAATTCCTTGGGTTGGATGAAGATCTTGGAGCCAGGACGGATCGGTGATACCTGGATGGTGAAGACAAGGTAGGAAGATCTTCAGGGGATTAGTGTTAGGTTTATTTAAGGGGGTTTGGGTTAGATTAGGGGTATGTGGGTGGTGGGTTGTAATGTTGGGGGGGGGGGGTATTGTATGTTTTTTTTTACAGGCAAAAGAGCTGAAATTCTTGGGGCATGCCCCGCAAAGGGCCCTGTTCAGGGCTGGTAAGGTAAAAGAGCTTGTAATTTTTGTATTTTAGAATAGGGTAGGGAATTTTTTATTTTGGGGGTCTTTGTTATTTTATTAGGGGGCTTAGAGTAGGTGTAATTAGTTTAAAATTGTTGTAATATTTTTCTTATGTTTGTAAATATTTTTTTATTTTCTGTAACTTAGTTCTTTTTTATTTTTTGTACTTTAGATAGTTTATTTAATTGTATTTATTAGTAGCAATTGTGTTTAATTAATTTATTGATAGTGTAGTGTTAGGTTAATTGTAGGTAATTGTAGGTAGTTTATTTAATTATTTTATTGATAGGGTAGTGTTAGGTTTAATTATATCTTAGGTTAGGATTTATTTTACAGGTAAATTTGTTATTATTTTAACTAGGTAACTATTAAATAGTTCTTAACTATTTAATAGCTATTGTACCTGGTTAAAATAATTACAAAGTTGCCTGTAAAATAAATATTAATCCTAAAATAGCTATAATATAAATGTAATTTATATTGTAGCTATATTAGGATTTATTTTACAGGTAAGTATTTAGCTTTAAATAGGAATCATTTATTTAATAAGAGTTAATTTATTTTGTTAGATAAAAATTATATTTAACTTAGGGGGGTGTTAGTGTTAGGGTTAGACTTAGCTTTAGGGGTTAATACATTTATTAGAATAGCGGTGAGCTCCGGTCGGCAGATTAGGGGTTAATAATTGAAGGTAGGTGTCGGCGATGTTAGGGAGGGCAGATTAGGGGTTAATACTATTTATGATAGGGTTAGTGAGGCGGATTAGGGGTTAATAACTTTATTATAGTAGCGCTCAGGTCCGCTCGGCAGATTAGGGGTTAATAAGTGTAGGCAGGTGGAGGCGACGTTGTGGGGGGCAGATTAGGGGTTAATAAATATAACATAGGGGTCGGCGATGTTAGGGGCAGCAGATTAGGGGTACATAGCGATAACGTAGGTGGCGGCGATTTGCGGTCGGAAGATTAGGGGTTAATTATTTTAAGTAGCTTGCGGCGACGTTGTGGGGGGCAAGTTAGGGGTTAATAAATATAATATAGGGGTCGGCGGGGTTAGGGGCAGCAGATTAGGGGTACATAAGTATAACGTAGGTGGCGGTCGGCAGATTAGGGGTTAAAAATTTTAATCGAGTGGCGGCGATGTGGGGGGACCTCAGTTTAGGGGTACATAGGTAGTTTATGGGTGTTAGTGTACTTTAGGGTACAGTAGTTAAGAGCTTTATAAACCGGCGTTAGCCAGAAAGCTCTTAACTCCTGCTTTTTTCAGGCGGCTGGAATCTTGTCGTTAGAGCTCTAACGCTCACTGCAGAAACGACTCTAAATACCAGCGTTAGAAAGATCCCATTGAAAAGATAGGCTACACAAATGGCGTAGGGGGATCTGCGGTATGGAAAAGTCGCGGCTGTAAAGTGAGCGTTAGACCCTTTAATCACTGACTCCAAATACCAGCGGGCGGCCAAAACCAGCGTTAGGAGCCTCTAACGCTGGTTTTGACGGCTACCGCCGAACTCTAAATCTAGGCCTTAATAAATAAAAGTGACCTTTCCATTTTTTATTGGCCAAATTGGTGTTGTGTATTTATTTCAGGTAATTTTGGGGGGAAGTAATGGTTGGGATGTGCAGGTCCTATGGGGCTGGTTTAGGGGTCTGGTTTAGGGAAGAAAAATGGACCCTCTAAGCCTTATGACTGTGGACAAATTAGCTGCAGCCAAACTGAAAAGTAATTTCCTTTGATGCAAGTTTTCATTGTTATGGTTGAGTCTGTCATTAGCTCAGTACTCAGGGAAAATAGGTTCCTCAATAGTTTTCCCGGTTTGTAAATGTTTGGAAACTTGGATCAGTGTTTTTTTAAAATAATTTTTAGTTGAGGTTTGTTGCAAGGCATATACATAGTATGGAACAGTAGAACTGGATAAGAATGAGATAAATACATCATATTACAAAAACTTTTCTGCTTGTCCTGATTATATGCTCTCCTATGGTTACTCATATTGGAGCTAGCTTATCAAACATGTACTGCTGTCTCGGCCGCTGACAGCAGACCCCTGGTCTATGGGAGGTTCACCTCACAGTAGAGATTAGTAGTAGCTGAGGCATGAAGTTGGAACATTTTCATTGCATAGCAGAAGCATATCGGTAATTGAGAGAAGCAGTATACCATGCAAATAGTTTAAACAGTAACATTACCCATATTTAGGTTCCTACACATCCACTTTTAGACACAGTTAAGTATGTTTACAGTATTAATAAGAAGAGACATAGTTTAATACACACGTATAAACTGAAGGCTGACCACACTTTCCATAAGACATATAAAGCTATAATACAAGGCAAGCTGAGTGCAGTATGTTTACTGAGCATCCATATAAAAAGGAGAGCAGTTAATAATGCCATGTCTCTGACCTGCATAAATCTAGTAATTATCTAGCCAAGCAACTAAGTAGTTATGTAAAACATTCTATACATTATAATGGTGTTTTTAATAGCAAGAAGAAATATATTGTACCAGCTCCCTAAAATATATGCTGCAGCATTACGAAAAGTTTTAATCTTGTGAGTACATCAGCCAAAGACCCACTTAAGAGGCTCTGAATACATTAGCTAAAGGAATATAAATCTTATATATAGGTATATAGTGGCTGGAGACTGGTATAAGAATATATAGGAATATTAGCTAAGGGCTCAGTTGGGGATGTATAGTGAATATCCCTTAAGTGTATTGATTGGCGGTCAGCGGTAACTAGTTATAATACCAAGAGCCCGCAACTTAGATTATGCTTCTTAACTTTCCTCAACATATTAATATGGCTGCACATAGCGCATGATTACTTAAGACTGCCAGATATCTGAGCACTATCCTATACGACACTACATGTAAATAGAGTGTACACAATCAGACAGTAGAGTCAGCATAAGACCAAAAGAGAATGAAAAGCACATAACGGTTGCACATTCAACTTATATTATGGTGTTTTTCAGAAAAAATAAAATGCACATTATAGTAAGAAAAGAGTGGAATACGGTATGCTTACTGAGCAATCGTTTCATGGCCTTGTTATGAGCTGCTTGCTTAACGGGCCCCCTTATGGCTGGAGTTCCAGTTATCCTGGGCGGGAGGGTGATCGTCATACTTCGAGCTTGATTATTGCGTGCTATATCCTGGTCATTCAGCTGCTCCACTGGGCCTGCTATGTGAGCTGAGGTAATCACTGTTGAATGGCAGTCTTCCTCTGTAGAGTCGTAATTCACTACGTGTACTCCCTCCAGATAGTTGCATTTCTGGATGATTGTCTCTAAGCGTCTCGTTGAAATGGTCAGTTAGTAGCTTCTCTATAGTCCCCATATAGCGCTCCTTGCTCTTTCCATAGTCATTGCTCAGACTTAAAGTGAGTTCTACAGCAAAAGATTATATAAATACTTGTTAGGTGTTCCCTTTGAAATATATATGTACCCTGGGGGGAGGGTGCCACGTTCTTGTAAATAGGTCTCAGCCATTTGGATTTGAGTATAGAGTCACTTTATAGGACATAAAATAAGTTCCTCCGGCTCATCCTGTGCTTGTGCAGCTTTTAAAGAGAGCCCATGTTGTAGATTATGCCCTCAATTAGTGATATTTGGCTGATTGTTGAAGTATCCTGAGGAGATGCAGATAATGCATCCTATCATGGACGAGGCTTGGACACGCCCCCGATGTTACTGGCTTTTTGACAGCTGAATCCTGCACTTCAGTTCAGCTCACATTATACAGAGGGGAAGCATTACATTTTTTCAGTTTTTTCACAGATTAATAGTTACATAAAAAATATAAGCCCAAGATGGCGGCGCCCAGCGTGAAGAAGATGCAGAGCTGCACTAACTGATAATTGTAAGGGGTTAAAATACTAGCAGACAGCTGCAAGCACAGGATGATAAACAAAATCAGTTTAATGTCCCTTTAAACATAGTCAAAGTTGCTTTCCTAAACAGCCCCTTAGTGCTCCAGATAAGGATACAACCAGTGCCTGTATGCCTACTTCTGAGGTGCTCACCAGCTATATCCTTATCTGAAGTGGCACAGGAACATATAAATACATATACTTAAAGGGACAGTCAACCCCAAATGGGTTCTAACTCATACATATAGACTTTCAAATGATTATTATTTTCCAATGTAGCCCAATTTTCCACAATATTTCGTTAGCATGTAAAAAGATTTACTATTTTCGCCTGTGCTGTTAAAAAATGTCTACCTGCCCCTTTCCTATTTCGTCACCAGTCTGTGCTCGCATTAACTTTTCTATTCTACGCGCTCCCGGCGTTTGCGCATGCGCAATGCACCGATTTTCGTCAATGGGTTACAAGCTGTGTACTGAGCCGGGAGCGTGTAGAATAGAAAAGTTAATGTGAGCACAGACTGGTGATGAAATAGGGGAGGGGGCTGACGGACATTTTTGAACAGCACAGCCGGAAAAAGTAAGTCTTTTTTACAAGCTAACGAAATATTGTGGAAAATTGGGCTACATTGGAAAATAATAATCGTTTGAAAGTCTATATGAATGAGTTAGAACCCATTTTGGGTTGACTGTCCCTTTAAATACACAGCAAAAGAAAATAATTTGTTTAAAAATAAAACAGACCATTTTATTTTTACAGTAGAAAGTCCTTTTAAAATGTTTATCTCTTCATCTGCATAAGATGCATGAAAATAAGGAGCAATCCTTTTCCTACCATGATGACATTATGTTATGACTCATGTCCATAATAGCTGCATGGAACATGCCAATAATACGAAATTCATTATGGCAGCAGGTAGATAAAAGAAATTAGATGTGCATTTCTGGAGAAGTGTAAAAAAATACCAAAACTATATGACAAACACATGTCTCTTTAATGAAAAATTAATTAACTGAATGTAGGGGAGAAAAACATTCAGTTTATTTGTTTTGTGTGGATACAACCTTTACTCAAAAGGCAAGAAAAGTTTAATTTTAAACTATTTAGGCAGGGAAGGGTTTTCTGAAGGCAGGAAAAACCCCAAAAGTTCAAATTTAATTGGAACTATTCAATAATAGCTATGCCTTTGTCAGCTGACTGATTTTAGTGTCAGCTGACCCCATCAAAAATTGTGCTGCTGCTGACATGTAGCACTAGCACTAGTTTCTACTTTAACTTATTTAAGTTTATGCTCACTTCTTTTCCATGGAACACACATGTCAAATAAAGTCATGAAGTCATTTTAAAGGGACATGAAACCCAATTTTTTTTTTTCATGATTCAGAGAGAACATGCAATTTTAAACAACTTTTCAGTTATTTTCTAATTTGCTTTGTTATCCTTTTGTTGAAAAGCATACCTAGGTAGGCTCAGGAGCTGCTGATTGGTGGCTGCACATATATACCTTGTGTTATTGGCTCGTCCATGTGCATTGCTGTTGAATACCAAGAGAATGAAGCAAATTAGATAATAGAAGTAAATTGGAAAGTTGCTAAAAATTGTATTCTCTATCAGAAACTTGAAAGAAAAAAATTTGGGTTTCATGCACCTTTAATGAAGTGTATTTTTATTATTTGTATATATATATATATATATATATATATATTTATTCATCCCTAAATTTTATTTTCTGGCCTTGGCGATAAAGGGGTTAAACATAACAAGTCAAAATACCTCTAGGTAAAGACTCTGGGGTGTCTAAATTATACAAATAAATACTTTTTTCATAAGGTGGTAAGAGTCCATGAGCCATTAATCCTGGGAATCATCTACCCCACTAGGGGGAGGCAAAGATTCCCAACATACCATAAGCTTTTCATTTCTCACACTTCCCTGCATATTTCAGTCTTATGTTTGCCTCCACAGGAGAAGGTGAAGAATTGAGGTGCTCCATGTTCTTCGTTGACAAGGGTACTCAGACCTACTTAAGATCCATTTTCCCCCTCAGAGTGCTGGGAATAGTGACAGAATTATTTCCTTTGGGAGAAGGTCACAAGCCTGCACAGGTGTCACGGGAGCTCATCCCATAGCCTCATCCTGTTGGGTCATTGTTGTACTCTCCACTAAGATAGCCTCTGCTGATGTTTACACAGCACTGGATGGGCTTTCTACTGGAAGCAGCCCTTTCTGCAGATGGTAAGGATGGTAGAGTGGATGTACTTCAGGTTAGTACCAACATCAACAGCAGGTACATGCTCATGAACAGGTATATAAGTGCATTGGAGTCCTTTGCAGTAAAGTATATGAAAACGTGTAAAAACATATTTATGCAATATTCATATTTAATAAAGTGTGTATTTACTGTAAATATTTTAAATTCCAATGTTCTGCACATAGCAGAATATCTTCTATGTACTGTATTTATAAATATATATTCCTAGATATATCTGTATATATCTATACCTCTATATAATCATGTATGTATATATATATATATATATATATATATATACAAACACTCTGCTAATCCGCATCTCCAGATCATATGAAAAAGAAAAAAGTATATGTCAAATTGTTAAAAGTTGAAAAATACAGCTTTATTTGGTACAAAAAATGTTAAAATCAGTCGCATGTAAAAACATGAAAGAAAAAACAAAAGGGAAAATCAGCTACAGTCCTGTAACTGACATAGAGCAACAGCAGCCAAACATGTTTCGGGCCTAGTGTCAGCCCTTGTTCACTGTATATATATGGCTGTTTTAGGGTCCCAGGTTTTTAGAAGGGACCTTGACGTGGTACCTGAGCTTGTTCCATTTGGCCAAATGCGGTAACTAACCCTTCTATTTTTGCTTTTAATCTTAGCTGAGAGCTTTTAAGTGAGTGCTGGACTTTCTCTGTGTGTTGTATTAATTTATTTTGTAATTTTCTATATGGTTCTTGCTCCCAGACCTGTCTGGGGTTAACTGCCTGTGACTCTGGGGACAGCACAGATTCCTGTGAGTGCCAGTGAGCACCCAGGGCTGAGTATGTTGTAGGGTCATGGGATGTGTACCCGGTCCGGTCTGAGAGTGCAGTCCCCTTCTTTTTCTTTTTTAAGATACGATGAGTCCTCAGATTTCATCCTTACTTGTGGGATATCACCTCCTGGTCAGCAGGAGGAGGCAAAGAGCACCACAGCAGAGCTGTATATATAGCTCCTCCCTTCCCCCCCACTCCAGTCATTCTCTTTGCCTGTGTTAGTGATAGGAAGAGGTAAAGTGAGGTGTTAGTTTAGATTCTTCAATCAAGAGTTTATTATTTTTAAAATGGTGCCAGTGAGTGCTATTTTATTTCAGGGTGTAGCCGTATTCCTTGTCAGTCTCTAGAGTAGAGCTACAGGTGGCTTTTAAGCAATGGGAACTGGGGGGATTCACATTCTCTCTGCACCTCCTATACTTTGTGCTGCCCTGCAGATGATGGTCTTAGCAGATATTTTCTAAGACCCTGTTTGTTCCCACAGAACTACTGGAGGAGAATTAGAACCTCTGGATTGTGTGGGACAAGTCATGCTGTCGCTCAGCATTGAGGTAGGTGCAGCTTTTTATTTTCTGGGACACCCCTTAACTCAGAACCGGCTGTGCCTATACCTTATTTATCAGTGGGGGGAATAAGTTCAGAGAGTTTTGTTTGACAGTTTTCATTTTTTGACTGTTACTCTGCTTTATTTCTGACTTGCTAATTATCAGATTGTATATTTAAAGGGCCACGACCAAGATTGTATTTGTTTTATCTTTTATCATGGAAGACCTTCTGAACAGTACATGTTCCATGTGTTTGAATGCCAATGTGGAAACTCCTGTTACCTTTTGTCCTTCTTGTATTGAGAGGGCATTACAGTTTAGAGAACACATTTTTCTTGATAAAAAATTGTCAAATCCAAATGTTTCTCAGGGTTCTACTGATGAGATTCAGAGTATGCCGCAACTTTCTCCCCAAGTGTCACAGCCCTTAACGCCCGCTCAAGCGGAACCAAGTACCTCTGCAGCCTCTGCTGCAATTACTTTAAAGGATATAGCGTCTGTTATGTCACCCACTCTTTCTGAGGCGTTGTCTGCCTTTCCTGTATTTCAAGGCAAATGCAGAAGGAAGGAAGCTCACGTAGTTAATACAGCTGCTGATACTTTGATGACAATCTCAGATATACCCTCACAGACCTCTGAATTGGAGGGTATAGAGGTCCTATCCGAAGGTGAACTTTCTGACTCTGGAAGTGTCTTGCCACTGACAGATTCAGAAGTGGTTTCCTTCAGGTTTAAAATTGAACACCTCTGCCTTTTATTAAGGGAGGTTTTGGTTACTCTGGACGACTGTGATTCAATTGTGGTTCCTCCAGAAAAACTGCGTAAATTGGACAGATATCTAGAAATCCCTTCTTATTCTGATGTTTTTCCAGTTCCTAAAAGAACTTCAGAAATTACTGCTAAGGAATGGGAGAGACCAGGTATTCCCTTTTCTCCTTCTCCCGTTTTCAAGAAAATGTATCCTATAGCTAATGCTATTAGGGAGTCTTGGCAGATGGTCCCTAAGGTGGAAGGAGCTATTTCCGCCTTGGTTAAACAAACTACTATTCCTATCGAGGATAGTTGCGCTTTCAAAGACCCTATGGATAAGAAATTGGAGGGTCTCCTTAAGAAGATCTATGTTCATCAAGGGTTGCTATTGCAGCCGGCAGCTTGCATTGTTACAGTTACAAGTGCAGCTGCTTATTGGTTTGATGCTCTGGAAGAATCTCTTAAGACTGAGACTTCTTTGGAAGAGATACAGGATAGGATTAAAGCTCTTAAATTAGCTAATTAATTTATTACTGATGCTTCCTTGCAGATTACCAAATTGGCGGCTAAGAGTCCGGGGTTCTCCATCTTAGCACGCAGAGCCTTATGGTTGAAATCTTGGTCTGCAGATGTATCTTCCAAGTGTAAACTTTTGGCTATTCCTTACAAGGGGAAGACCTTGTTCGGACCTGACTTGAAGGAATTTATTTCTGACATCACGGGGGGCAAGGGTCATCTCCTCCCTCAGGATAAGAGATCCAAACAGAGGGGTCGACAGAGTAATTTTCGTTCCTTTCGAAATTTCAAAGGGAACTCCCTCTTCCTCTAAGCAGGAAGGGAACTATCCACAAACCAAGTCTACCTGGAGACCCAACCAGTCTTGGAACAAGGGTAAACAATCCAAGAAACCTGCTGCTGCTCCCAAGTCAGCATGAAGGGTTGGCCCCCGATCTGGGACCGGATCTAGTAGGGGGCAGACTGTCTTTCTTCATCCAGGCTTGGATGAGAGATGTTCAGGATCCCTTGACAATAGATATAGTGTCTCAGGGATACAAACAGGAATTCAAAAGTTCTTCCCCCAGAGGAAGGTTTCTTCTTTCACGGTTATCTGTAGACCAGATAAAAAGAGAGACATTCTTACGCTGTATAAGAGACCTCTCCTCCATGGGAGTAATCTGTCCAGTTCCAATTCAGTAGCAGGGACCGGGGTTTTACTCGAATCTGTTTGTAGTCCCCAAAAAAGAGGGAACTTTCAGACCTATCTTGGATCTCAAGAGTCTAAACAAGTTTCTCAGAGTTCCATCTTTCAAGATGGAAACTATTCGTACCATTCTTCCATTGGTCCAGGAGGGTCAATTTATGGTGACAGTGGATCTAAAGGATGCATACCTTCATGTTCCCATCCACACTGATCATGACAAGTTCCTGAGATTTGCGTTTCTGGACAAACACTTTCAGTTTGTGGCTCTTCCTTTCGGTCTAGCCACAGCACCCAGAATCTTCACAAAGGTTCTGGGGTCTTTACTGGCAGTTCTAAGGCCGCGGGGCATTGAAGTGGCACCTTATTTGGACGATATACTGATCCAGGTGCTAACATTTCAACTGACAAGGTCCCATACCGACATTGTGCTTTCCTTCCTAAGAACCCACGGGTGGAAGGTAAACCTGGAAAAGAGTTTGTTAGTTCCTCAGACAAGGGTGACCTTTCTGGGAACTGTAATCGACTCTATTTCAATTAAGATTTTTCTGACGGAGGTCAGAAAGTTAAAGATTCTGAATACATATCTAGCAATTCAGTCCAATCCTCGTCCGTCAGTGGCTCAGTGCATGGAGGTAATCGGATTGATGGTGGCGGCAATGGACATTGTACCGTTTGCACAGTTTCATCTCAGACCTCTGAAATTGAGCATGCTCAGGCAGTGAAATGGGGATTATACAGATCTGTCTCCTCTAATATTTCTAGATCAAGAGACAAGGGATTCTCTTCTATGGTGGTTGTCACTAGATCATCTGTCCCAGGGGACATGCTTCCACAGACCCTCATGGGTAATAGTGACAACGGATGCCAGTCTGTTAGGTTGGGGAGCAGTTTGGAACTCCCTAAGGGCTCAGGGTGTGTGGACTCGGGCCGAATCTCTACTTCCCATCAATATTCTGGAGTTGAGAGCAATTATTCAATGCTCTTCAGACTTGGCCTCAGTTGGCTTCGGCCCAATTCATCAAATTTCAGTCGGACAACATAACGACGGAAGCTTACATCAATCATCAGGGAGGAACAAGAAGTTCCTTGGCGATGATAGATGTTGCCAACATAATACAGTGGGCGGAGTTTCACTCTTGCCATCTGTCAGCGATCTACATCCCAGGGGTGGAAAACTGGAAGGCAGACTTTCTGAGCAGGCAGACATTTCATCCGGGAGAGTGGGAACTCCATCCGGAGATATTTTCCAATCTGATTTTCAGATGCGGCAGGCCGGAGTTGGATCTCATGGCATCTCGTCAGAATGCCAAGCTTCTGAGATACGGGTCCAGGTCCAGGGATCCCCAAGCGGAGCTGATAGATGCCCTGGCAGTGCCTTGGTCTTTCAGCCTAGCTTATGTATTCCCTCCATTTGCTCTTCTTCCCATGGTGATTGCTCGAGTCAAACAGGAGAAGGCTTCGGTAATCCTCATCTCCCTTGCGTGGCCTCGCAGGATTTGGTATGCGGATCTGGTGGAGATGTCATCTCAACCACCGTGGAAGCTACCATTAAGAAAGGACCTTCTCATTCAAGGTCCCTTCCATCATCCGAATCTAGTTTCTCTGCAACTGACTGCCTGGAGATTAAACGCTTAATTTTATCTAAGCGTGGTTTTTCTGATTCGGTTATAGATACTTTAATTCAGGCACATAAGCATGTTACTAGGAAGATTTACCATAAAATATGGAGAAAATATCTTTATTGGTTTAATTCCAGGGGCTACTCACGGAGTAGGGTTCGGATTCCCAGGATTTTGTCCTTTCTCCAAGACGGTTTGGAGAAGGGGATGTAATCAAGTTCCTTAAAAGGACAGATTTCTGCCTTATCTATTTTGTTACACAAGCGTCTGGCAAGTATTCCAGATGTGCAATCTTTTTGTCAGGCTCTGACTAGAATCAGGCCTGTATTTAGACTAATTGCTCCTCTTTGGAGTTTAAATTTAGTTCTTAGAGTTCTTCAAGGGGTTCCATTTGAACCTATGCATTCCATAGATATTAAGTTATTATCTTGGAAGGTTTTATTTCTGGTTGCTATTTCATCTGCTCATAGAGTATCTGAGCTTTCGGCATTGCAATTTGATTCTCCTTATCTTATTTTCCATGCGGATAAGGTGGTGTTACGTACTAAACCTGGTTTTCTTCCTAAGGTTGTTTCAAATAGGAATATCAATCAGGAGATTGTTGTTCCTTCTTTGTGTCCTAATCCTTCTCCTGTTGTTGCATAATTTAGATGTAGTCCGTGCTTTAAAGTTTTACTTACAAGCGACTAAGGATTTTCGACAACATCTTCTTTGTTTGTTGTTTTTTTAGGGAAACGTAGGGGTCAGAAAGCTACGACTACCTCTCTTTCTTTTTGGCTGAAGAGTATCATCCGTTTTGCATATGAGATTGCTGGACAGCAGCCTCCTGAACGAATTACGGCTCATTCCACTAGGGCTGTGGCTTCCTCATGGGCATTCAAAAATGATGCTTCTGTTGAACAGATTTGCAAAGCTGCAACTTGGTCGTCTCTTCACACTTTTTCCAAATTTTCCAAATTTGATACTTTTGCCTCTGCTGAGGCTTCTTTTGGGAGGAAAGTTCTTCAAGCACTAGTGCCTTCCATTTAAGTTCTCTGTCTTGTCCCTCCCTTATCATCCGTGTACTATAGCTTTGGTATTGTATCCCACAAGTAAGGATGAAATCCGTGGACTCATTGTATCTTAAAAAAGAAAAGAAAATTTATGCTTACCTGATAAATTTGTTTCTTTTTGGATAAGATGAGCCCACGGCCCGCCCTGTTCTATGAGACAGGTTATTATTATTATTTTTTCTTGTTAAACTTCAGACACCTCTGCACCTTGGCTTTTCATTTCTTTTCCTAACTTCGGTCGAATGACTGGAGTGGGAGGGAAGGGAGGAGCTATATATACAGCTCTGCTGTGGTGCTCTTTGCCTCCTCCTGTGGACCAGGAGGTGATATCCCACAAGTAAGGATGAAATCCGTGGACTCATCATATCCAAAAAGAAACAAATTTATCAGGTAAGCATAAATTTTCTTTTTTTTTATATGCCTGGGGTGATTACATAAGCCTGTGCACCCTTCCCTTGTTCGCAGGTTTTTGGATTGAGAACTTGCATTGTGTGGCTGTTTTAGGGTCCCAGGTTTTTGGAAGGGATCTTCACGTGGTACCTGGGCTTGTCCCATTTGGCCAAATGCGGTAACTAACCCTTCCATTTTTGCTTTTAATCTTAGATGAGAGCTTGTAAGTGAGTGCTGGACTTTCTCTGTGTGTTGTATTAATTTGTTTTGTAATTTTCCCTATGGTTCTTGCACCAAGACCTGTCTGGGGTTAACTGCCTGTGACTCTGGGGACAGCACAACTTCCTGTGAGTGCCAGTGAGCACCCAGGGCTGAGCATGTTGCAGGGAGAGAGGTATAAATATATAGTTTACCAAAAAGCCATCAGATATATATAGAAATATGTATTTATGAATAAATAGAACATATTCTGCTATGTGAAGAACAGTGGAATGTGAAATATTTATATTTTCATGTCAGCGCACTTGAGAATATGTGCACTTGAGAATATGCGATTGGGTTTGCGCGTGAGTAAGGTGTTAGGAGTTGGACTTCACTTCACTAATGGTAAGGTTCATCCTAGCACCGAGTGGGGCCTGCCTGGTGGAGGGTAGTAGTATGTAGTATGCTGACTCTGAGGTTACATCTGTTTTTTTCCACACTTTTCCCATGCAGATGTGAATATAGTGTAAGGTTTGGGGACTGCATGCTCCCAAATCCAAGTTCAGTCTCTGACTTCTCTTGTGGCTATTCTTTTGTGGCTCAGCAGCTGTTTAGACTCTGCTTGTCTGCTCTTCTGCCAATACAAGCCTCACCCTAGGAGAGAGTTGTTTTTTCAGTTCCCTGGGCTTGGTAACAGGCAGTGCAGACTGATTCTGTGCAGCATACAAACCCTCTGAAACAATCAATAAAGTCTGAACTGCAGCAGATTTCTGTTCAGTGACAGGCAGTAGGGACAAGGCTCTCAAAACAGGAAAAATCATGAGTGCATGGGATAAGGGCGTGGTCATATTAGTTGTGTATGGTAACTTGGGTACTGCGGCTCCGTTTACTAGATTAGCTGTTCACTTTTATGGATCATCGTTATAGTACAATTTACTGGTAAATTGGCATTAACACATACTGCCAATAGGTACATTTCAATAGCTACAGAGCAACAAAATAATTATTAGTAATATTTCTTGCACATAAAATACATCATTGCCAATAAAGGTCTGGGTACAAGGAGCAAAATTAATATCAAAAGAAAGCTTTAGGAGACTAAGCAACATCTTTCAAACCTTCTATATAAATGTGACCCTTACATATTTTTTGGTGTGGCAACTTTGGGCTGGATTACAAGTGGCGCTGTATTTTTTATGTTTTGTAAGTGAAAAATCCGCTAGGATTTTAATTTTTGCGCTTTTCGGGTATTACAAGTTAAAAAAAAAAATTGCACCTGAGATCACGTCACCATCACCTTTTCGCATTCCCCATAGAAGTAAATGGAAAAAAAAATTGTTGAACAAAAACAAACACCCATCGTGCAAAAAACATAGCATATTCGCATTAGAAAATGTGAAATATTTGCAGTAAATACATAATTAAAATCTTTAATAAATATAAATATTGCATAAATATATTTTATCATGTTTTTATCTGCTTAATGGCAAAAGGCTATAATGAACTTATATATGTGTGTCTATCTATGTGTACATATATATTAATGTTTTTTTATATGTGTATATATGACTGTAAATACATATATACTCATATAAATACATTAATATATATGTACATGTTTATAATTATATATATATGCATACAGAAGAGAGAAGCGCTCTAACAGGAACGAACAACAGCTCATCAGCTAGTTCTCTGGCGATTTACCACCTGGAGCAGCCTCTTTTTGACCAGTGTGCCTTTCACATTGGAAAACTATCCTGAAGCATATCAGTCTGATCCCGCCAGTTAAGGTCAGTCCAGCCCCGAAATACCAGGCAATTCTCCTTTGAACAAGGAACATGACAACCCCAGACGATCGTTTCGGCCTTATATGGGCCTCATCGGTGAGGTGCAGCCACATTCCTCTAAGCAAGCACTGGCCAAGGAGTCCATATCTGGTTGCCCCCATCACCCATAGGGACACTTCCCCAGGGTCATAATTAATTTGCATACAGAAGAGAGAAGCGCTCTAACAGGAACGAACAACAGCTCATCAGCTAGTTCTCTGGCGATTTACCACCTGGAGCAGCCTCTTTTTGATCAGTGTGCCTTTCACATTGGAAAACTATCCTGAAGCATATCAGTCTGATCCCGCCAGTTAAGGTCAGTCCAGCCCCGAAATACCAGGCAATTCTCCTTTGAACAAGGAACATGACAACCCCAGACGATCGTTTCGGCCTTATATGGGCCTCATCGGTGAGGTGCAGCCACATTCCTCTAAGCAAGCACTGGCCAAGTAGTCCATATCTGGTTGCCCCCATCACCCATAGGGAGACTTCCCCAGGGTCATAATTAATTTGCATACAGAAGAGAGAAGCGCTCTAACAGGAACGAACAACAGCTCATCAGCTAGTTCTGTATGCAAATATATATATATATATATATATATATATAAAAACACGGAAGGGGACTGCACTCCTAGACCGGACTGGGTACACATCCCATGACCCTGCAATATGCTCAGCCCTGGGTGCTCACTGGCACTCACAAGAAGCTGTGCTGTCCCCAGAGTCACAGGCAGTTAACCCCATACAGGTCTGGGTCCAAGAACCACATGTTTATAATTATATATATATATATATATATATATATATATATATATATATATATATATATATATATATATATATATATAAAACACGGAAGAATAATGCACTCCTAGACCAGCCCTGGGTGCTCGCTGGCACTCACAAGAAACTGTGCTGTCCCCAGAGTCACAGACAGTTAACCCCAAACAGGGCTGGGTGCAAGAACCATAGGTTATATTACAAAACAAATTAATACAACACACAGAGAAAGCCCTGCACTCACTAGCAAGCTCTCAGCTAAGATTAAAAGCAAAAATGGAAAGGTTAGTTACTGCATCTGTCCAAATGGGACAAGCCCAGGTACCATGTCAAGGTCCTTTCCCAAAACCTGGGACCCCTAAAACAGCCACACAATGCAAGCTATCAATCCAACAAACTGGGAACAAGTGAAGGGTGCACAGGCTTATGTAATCACCCCGGTCATATACAAAACACGGAAGGGGACTGCACTCCTAGACCGGACCGGGTACACATCCCATGACCCTGCAACATGCTCAGCCGTGGGTGCTCACTGGCACTCACAAGAAGCTGTGCTGTCCCCAGAGTCACAGGCAGTTAACCCCAGACAGGTCTGGGTCCAAGAACCACATGTTTATAATTATATATATATATATATATATATATATATATATATATATATATATATATATATATATATATATATATATAACACAGAAGGGGACTGCACTCCTAGACCGGGCCGGGTACACATCCCGTAACCCTGCAACATGCTCAGCCCTGGGTGCTCACTGGCACTTACAAGAAGCTGTGCTGTCGCCAGAGTCACAGGCAGTTAACCCCAGACATGTCTGGGTGCAAGAATCATAGGGGATATTACAAAACAAATTAATACAACACACAGAGAAAGCCCTGCACTCACTAGCAAGCTCTCAGCTAAGATTAAAAGCAAAAATGGAAAGGTTAGTTACTGCATCTGGCCAAATGGGACAAGCCCAGGTACAACGTCAATGTCCTTTCCCAAAACCTGGGACCCTAAAACAGCCACACAATGCAAGCTCTCAATCCAACAAAATGGGAACAAGTGAAGGGTGCACAAGCTTATGTAATCACCCCAGTCATATACTAAACATGGAAGGGGACTGCAATCCTAGACCGGACCGGGTACACATCCCATAAACCTGCAACATGCTCAGCCCTGGGTGCTCACTGGCACTCACAAGAAGCTGTGCTGTCCCCAGAGTCAAAGGCAGTTAACCCCAGACAGGTCTGGGTGCAATAACCATAGGGGATATTACAAAACAAATTAATACAATACACAGAGAAAGCCCTGCACTCACTAGCAGGCTCTCAGCTAAGATTAAAAGCAAAAATGTAAAGGTTAGTTACTGCATCTGGCCAAATGGGATAAGCCCAGGTACAACGTCAAGGTCCTTTCCCAAAACCTGGGACCCTAAAACAGCCACACAATGCAAGCTCTCAATCCAACAAACTGGCAACAAGTGAAGGGTGCACAAGCTTATGTAATCACCCCAGTCATATACAAAACCCGGAAGGGGACTGCACTCCTAGACCGGACCGGGTACACATCCCATAACCCTGCAACATGCTCAGCCCTGGGTGCTCACTGGCACTCACAAGAAGCTGTGCTGTCCCCAGAGTCACCAGCAGTTAACCCCAGACAGGTCTGGGTCCAAGTACCACATATTTATAATTATATCTATCTATCTATCTATCTATCTATATATATATATATATATATATATATATAAAACACGGAAGGGGACTGCACTCCTAGACCGGACCGGGTACACATCCTATAACCCTGCAACATGCTCAGTCCTGGGTGCTTACTGGCACTCACAAGAAGCTGTGCTGTCCACAGAGTCACAGGCAGTTAACCCCAGACAGGTCTGGGTGCAAGAACCATAGGGGAAATTACAAAACAAATTAATACAACAAACAGAGAAAGTCCAGCATTCACTAGCAAGCTCTCAGCTAAGATTAAAAGTGAAAATGGAAAGGTTAGTTACCGCATCTGGCCAAATGGGACAAGCCCAGGTACCACGTCAAGGTCCTTTCCCAAAACCTGGGACCCTAAAACAGCCACACAATGCAAGTTCTCAATCCAACAAACTGGGAACAAGTGAAGGGTGCACAGGCTTATGTAATCACCCCAGTCATATACTAAACACGGAAGGGGACTTAAGACCGGACCGGGTACACATCCCATAAACCTGCAACATGCTCAGCCCTGGGTGCTCACTGGCACTCACAAGAAGCTGTGCTGTCCCCAGAGTCACAGGCAGTTAACCCCAGACAGGGCTGGGTGCAACCATAGGGGATATTACAAAACAAATTAATACAACACACAGAGAAAGCCCTGCACTCACTAGCAAGATCTCAGCTAAGATTAAAAGCAAAAATGGAAAGGTTAGTTACTGCATCTAGCCAAATGGGACAAGCCCAGGAACCACGTCAAGGTCCTTTCCCAAAACCTGGGACCCTAAAACAGCCACACAATGCAAGCTATCAATCCAACAAACTGGGAACAAGTAAAGGGTGCACAGGCTTATGTAATCACCCCAGTCATATACAAAACACGGAAGGGGACTGCACTCCTAGACCGGACCGGGTACACATCCCATGACCCTGCAACATGCTCAGCCGTGGGTGCTCACTGGCACTCACAAGAAGCTGTGCTGTCCCCAGAGTCACAGGCAGTTAACCCCAGACAGGTCTGGGTCCAAGAACCACATGTTTATAATTATATATATATATATATATATATATATATATATATATATATATATATATATATATATATATATATAAAACACGGAAGGGGACTGCACTCCTAGACCGGACCGGGTACACATCCCATAACCGTGCAACATGCTCAGCCCTGGGTGCTCACTGGCACTCACAAGAAGCTGTGCTAAAGCGAGAGTCACAGGCAGTTAACCCCAGACAGGTCTGGGTGCAATAACCATAGGGGATATTGCAAAACAAATTAATATAACACACAGAGAAAGCCCTGCACTCACTAGCAAGCTCTCAGCTAAGATTAAAAGCAAAAATGGAAAGGTTAGTTACCGCATCTGGCCAAATGGGACAAGCCCAGGTACCACGTCAAGGTCCTTTCCCAAAACCTGGGACCCTATAACAGCCACACAATGCAAGCTCTCAATCCAACAAACTGGGAACAAGTGAAGGGTGCACAGGCTTATGTAATCACCCCAGTCATATACAAAACACGGAAGGGGACTGCACTCCTAGACCAGACCGGGTACAGATCCCATGACCCTGCAAAATGCTCAGCCGTGGGTGCTCACTGGCACTCACAAGAAGCTGTGCTGTCCCAGAGTCACAGGCAGTTAACCCCAGACAGGTCTGGGTGCAAGAACCATAGGGGAAATTACAAAACAAATTAATACAACAAACAGAGAAAGCCCTGCACTCACTAGCAAGCTCTCAGCTAAGATTAAAAGCAAACATGGAAAAGTTAGTTACCGCATCTGGCCAAATTGGACAAGCCCAGGTACCACGTCAAGGTCCTTTCCCAAAACCTGGGACCCTAAAACAGCCACACAATGCAAGCTATCAATCCAACAAACTGGGAACAAGTGAAGGGTGCACAGGCTTATGTAATCACCCCAGTCATATACAAAACACGGAAGGGGACTGCACTTCTAGACCGGACCGGGTACACATCCCATGACCCTACAACATGCTCAGCCATAGGTGCTCACTGGCACTCACAAGAAGCTGTGCTGTCCCCAGAGTCACAGGCAGTTAACCCCAGACAGGTCTGGGTCCAAGAACCACATGTTTATAATTATATATATATATATATATATATATATATATATATATATATATATATATATATATATATATATATATATATATATATATATTATATATATATATAAAACACGGAAGGGGACTGCACTCCTAGACCGGACCGGGTACACATCCCATAACCATGCAACATGCTCAGCCCTGGGTGCTCACTGGCACTCACAAGAAGCTGTGCTAACGCGAGAGTCACAGGCAGTTAACCCCAGACAGGTCTGGGTGCAATAACCATAGGGGATATTGCAAAACAAATTAATATAACACACAGAGAAAGCCCTGTACTCACTAGCAAGCTCTCAGCTAAGATTAAAAGCAAAAATGGAAAGGTTAGTAACCGCATCTGGCCAAATGGGACAAGCCCAGGTACCACGTCAAGGTCCTTTCCCAAAACCTGGGACCCTATAACAGCCACACAATGCAAGCTCTCAATCCAACAAACTGGGAACAAGTGAAGGGTGCACAGGCTTATGTAATCACCCCAGTCATATACAAAACACGGAAGGGGACTGCACTCCTAGACCAGACCGGGTACACATCCCATGACCCTGCAACATGCTCAGCCGTGGGTGCTCACTGGCACTCACAAGAAGCTGTGCTGTCCCCAGAGTCACAGGCAGTTAACCCCAGACAGGTCTGGGTGCAAGAACCATAGGGGAAATTACAAAACAAATTAATACAACAAACAGAGAAAGCCCTGCACTCACTAGCAAGCTCTCAGCTAAGATTAAAAGCAAAAATGGAAAAGTTAGTTACCGCATCTGGCCAAATTGGACAAGCCCAGTTACCACGTCAAGGTCCTTTCCCAAAACCTGGGACCCTAAAACAGCCACACAATGCAAGCTATCAATCCAACAAACTGGGAACAAGTGAAGGGTGCACAGGCTTATGTAATCACCCCAGTCATATACAAAAACACGGAAGGGGGACTGCACTTCTAGACCGGACCGGGTACACATCCCATGACCCTCCAACATGCTCAGCCGTGGGTGCTCACTGGCACTCACAAGAAGCTGTGCTGTCCCCAGAGTCACAGGCAGTTAACCCCAGACAGGTCTGGGTCCAAGAACCACATGTTTATAATTTTATATATATATATATATATATATATATATATATATATATATATATATATATATATATATATAAAACACGGAAGGGGACTGCACTCCTAGACCGGGCCGGGTACACATCCCATAACCCTGCAACATGCTCAGCCCTGGGTGCTCACTGGCACTTACAGGAAGGTGTGCTGTCGCCAGAGTCACAGGCAGTTAACCCCAGACATGTCTGGGTGCAAGAATCATAGGGGATATTACAAAACAAATTAATACAACACACAGAGAAAGCCTTGCACTCACTAGCAAGCTCTCAGCTAAGATTAAAAGCAAAATGGAAAGGTTAGTTACTGCATCTGGCAAATGGGGACAAGCCCAGGTACAACGTCAATGTCCTTTCCCAAAACCTGGGACCCTAAAACAGCCACACAATGCAAGCTCTCAATCCAACAAAATGGGAACAATTGAAGGGTGCACAAGCTTATGTAATCACCCCAGTCATATACAAAACACGGAAGGGGACTGCACTCCTAGACCGGACCGGTACACATCCCATAAACCTGCAACATGCTCAGCCCTGGGTGCTCACTGGCACTCACAAGAAGCTGTGCTGTCCCCAGAGTCACAGGCAGTTAACCCCAGACAGGTCTGGGTGCAATAACCATAGGGGATATTACAAAACAAATTAATACAATACACAGAGAAAGCCCTGCACTCACTAGCAAGCTCTCAGCTAAGATTAAAAGCAAAAATGGAAAGGTTAGTTACTGCATCTGGCCAAATGGGACAAGCCCAGGTACAACGTCAAGGTCCTTTCCCAAAACCTGGGACCCTAAAACAGCCACACAATGCAAGCTCTCAATCCAACAAACTGGGAACAAGTAAAGGGTGCACAAGCTTATGTAATCACCCCAGTCATATACAAAACACGGAAGGGGACTGCACTCCTAGACCGGACCGGGTACACATACAATAACCCTGCAACATGCTCAGCCCTAGGTGCTCACTGGCACTCACAAGAAGCTGTGCTGTCCCCAGAGTCACAGGCAGTTAACCCCAGACAGGTCTGGGTCCAAGAACCACATATTTATAATTATATCTATCTATATATATATATATATAAAACACGGAAGGGGACTGCACTCCTAGACCGGACCGGGTACACATCCTATAACCCTGCAACATTCTCAGCCCTGGGTGCTTACTGGCACTCACAAGAAGCTGTGCTGTGTTCAGAATCACAGGCAGTTAACCCCATACAGGTCTGGGTGCAAGAACCATAGGGGAAATTACAAAACAAATTAATACAACAAACAGAGAAAGTCCAGCATTCACTAGCAAGCTCTCAGCTAAGATTAAAAGCGAAAATGGAAAGGTTAGTTACCGCATCTGGCCAAATGGGACAAGCCCAGGTACCACGTCAAGGTCCTTTCCCAAAACCTGGGACCCTAAAACAGCCACACAATGCAAGTTCTCAATCCAACAAACTGGAAACAAGTGAAGGGTGCACAGGCTTATGTAATCACCCCAGTCATATACTAAACACGGAAGGGGACTACAATCCTAGACCGGACCGGGTACACATCCCATGAACCTGCAACATGCTCAGCCCTGGGTGCTCACTGGCACTCACAAGAAACTGTGCTGTCCCCAGAGTCACAGGCAGTTTACCCCAGACAGGGCTGGGTGCAAGAACCATAGGGGATATTACAAAACAAATTAATACAGCACAAAGAGAAAGCCCTGCACTCACTAGCAAGATCTCAGCTAAGATTAAAAGCAAAAATGGAAAGGTTAGTTACTGCATCTAGCCAAATGGGACAAGCCCAGGTACCACGTCAAGGTCCTTTCCCAAAACCTGGGACCCTAAAACAGCAACACAATGCAAGCTATCAATCCAACAAACTGGGAACAAGTGAAGGGTGCACAGGCTTATGTAATCACCCCAGTCATATACAAAACACGGAAGGGGACTGCACTCCTAGACCAGACCGGGTACACATCCCATGACCCTCCAACATGCTCAGCCGTGGGTGCTCACTGACACTCACAAGAAGCTGTGCTGTCCCCAGAGTCACAGGCAGTTAACCCCAGACAGGTCTGGGTCCAAGAACCACATGTTTATATATATATATATATATATATATAACATGGAAGGGGACTGCACTCCTAGACCGGACCTGGTATACATCCCACAACCCTGCAACATGCTCAGCCCTGGGTGCTCACTGGCACTCACAAGAAGCTGTGCTGTCGCCAGAGTCACAGGCAGTTAACCCCAGACAGGTCTGGGTGCAATAACCATAGGGGATATTGCAAAACAAATTAATACAACACAAAGAGAAAGCCCTGCACTCACTAGCAAGCCCTCAGCTAAGATTAAAAGCAAAAATGGAAAGGTTAGTTACCACATCTGGCCAAATGGGACAAGCCCAGGTACCACATCAAGGTCCTTTCCCAAAACCTGGGACCCTATAACAGCCACACAATGCAAGCTATCAATCCAACAAACTGGGAACAAGTGAAGGGTGCACAGGCTTATGTAATCACCCCAGTCATATACAAAACACGGAAGGGGACTGCACTCCTAGACCGGACCGGGTACACATCCCACAACCCTGCAACATGCTCAGCCGTGGGTGCTCACTGGCACTCACAAGAAGCTGTGCTGTCGCCAGAGTCACAGGCAGTTAACCCCAGACATGTCTGGGTGCAAGAATCATAGGGGATATTACAAAACAAATTAATACAACACACAGAGAAAGCCCTGCACTCACTAGCAAGCTCTCAGCTAAGATTAAAAGCAAAAATGGAAAGGTTAGTTACTGCATCTGGCCAAATGGGACAAGCCCAGGTACAACGTCAATGTCCTTTCCCAAAACTTGGGACCCTAAAACAGCCACACAATGCAAGCTATCAATCCAACAAACTGGGAACAAGTGAAGGGTGCACAAGCTTATGTAATCACCCCAGTCATATACTAAACACGGAAGGGGACTGCAATCCTAGACCGGACCGGGTACACATCCCATAAACCTGCAACATGCTCAGCCCTGGGTGCTCACTGGCACTCACAAGAAGCTGTGCTGTCCCCAGAGTCACAGGCAGTTAACCCCAGACAGGTCTGGGTGCAATAACCATAGGGGATATTACAAAACAAATTAATACAACACACAGAGAAAGCCCTGCACTCACTAGCAAGCTCTCAGCTAAGATTAAAAGCGAAAATGGAAAGGTTAGTTACTGCATCTGGCCAAATGGGACAAGCCCAGGTACAACGTCAAGGTCCTTTCCCAAAACCTGGGACCCTAAAACAGCCACACAATGCAAGCTCTCAATCCAACAAACTGGGAACAAGTGAAGGGTGCACAAGCTTATGTAATCACCCCAGTCATATACAAAACACGGAAGGGGACTGCACTCCTAGACCGGACCGGGTACACATCCCATAACCCTGCAACATGCTCAGCCCTGGGTGCTTACTGGCACTCACAAGAAGCTGTGCTGTCCCCAGAGTCACAGTGCAGTTAACCAAGACAGGTCTGGGTCCAAGAACCCACATATTTATAATTATATCTATCTATCTATCTATCTATCTATCTATCTATCTCTCTCTCTCTCTCTCTCTCTATATATATATATATATATATATATATATATATATATATATATATAATATATATATATATATAACACACGGAAGGGGACTGCACTCCTAGACCGGACCGGGGGTACACATCCTATAACCCTGCAACATGCTCAGCCCTGGGTGCTTACTGGCACTCACAAGAAGCTGTGCTGTGTTCAGAATCACAGGCAGTTAACCCCAGACAGGTCTGGGTGCAAGAACCATAGGGGAAATTACAAAACAAATTAATACAACAAACAGAGAAAGTCCAGCATTCACTAGCAAGCTCTCAGCTAAGATTAAAAGCAAAAATGGAAAGGTTAGTTACCACATCTGGCCAAATTGGGACAAGCCCAGGTACCACGTCAAGGTCATTTCCCAAAACCTGGGACCCTATAACAGCCACACAATGCAAGCTATCAATCCAACAAACTGGGAACAAGTGAAGGGTGCACAGGCCTATGTAATCACCCCCAGTCATATACAAAACACGGAAGGGGACTGCACTCCTAGACCAGACCGGGTACACATCCCATGACCCTGCAACATGCTTAGCCCTAGGTCCTCACTGGCACTCAGAAGAAGCTGTGCTGTCCCCAGAGTCACAGGCAGTTAACCCCAGACAGGTCTGGGTCCAAGAACCACATATTTATAAAAATATATATATATATATATATATATATATATATATATATATATATATATATATATATAAAAAACACGGAAGGGGGACTGCACTCCTAGACGGGACCGGGGTACACATCCCATAACCCTGCAACATGCTCAGCCCTGGGTGCTCACTGGCCACTCACAAGAAGCTGTGCTGTCCCCAGAGTCACAGGCAGTTAACCCCAGACAGGTCTTGGTGCAAGAACCATAGGGGAAATTACAAACAAATTAATACAACAAACAGAGAAAGTCCAGCATTCACTAGCAAGCTCTCAGCTAAGATTAAAAGCAAAAATGGAAAGGTTAGTTACCACATCTGGCCAAATGGGACAAGCCAGGTACCACGTCAAGGTCCTTTCCCAAAACCTGTGACCCTATAACAGCCACACAATGCAAGCTATCAATCCCAACAAAACTGGGAACAAGTGAAGGGTGCACAGGCTTATGTAATCACCCCAGTCATATACAAAACACGGAAGGGGACTGCACTCCTAGACGGGACCGGGTACACATCCCATAACCCTGCAACATGCTCAGCCCCTGGGTGCTCACTGGCACTCACAAGAAGCTGTTGCTGTCCCCATACTCACAGGCAGTTTAACCCCAGACAGGTCTGGGTCCAAGAACCACATGTTTATATATATATATATATATAATATACTATATATATATTTATATATATATAACACGGAAGGGGACTGCCACTCTAGACCGGACCGGGTACACATCCCACAACCCTGCAACATGCTCAGCCCTGGGTGCTCACTGGCACTCACAAGAAGCTGTGCTGTCCCCAGAGTCACAGGCAGTTAACCCCCAGACAGGTCTGGGTGCAAGAACCATAGGGGAAATTACAAAACAAATTAATACAACAAACAGAGAAAGTCCAGCATTCACTAGCAAGCTCTCAGCTAAGATTAAAAGCAAAATTGGAAAGGTTAGTTACCACATTCTGGCCAAATGGGACAAGCCCAGGGTACCACTTCAAGGTCCTTTCCCAAACCTGGGACCCTATAACAGCCACACCATGCAAGCTATCAATCCAACAAACCTGGGAACAAGTGAAGGGTGCACAGGCTTATGTAATCACCCCAGTCATATACAAAACACGGAAGGGGACTGCACTCCTAGACGGGACCGGGTACACATCCCATAACCCTGCAACATGCTCAGCCCTGGGTGCTCACTGGCACTCACAAGAAGCTGTGCTGTCCCCATACTCACAGGCAGTTAACCCCAGACAGGTCTGGGTCCAAGAACCACATTGTTTTTATATATATATATAACTATATAATATATATATATATATATATATTTATATATATATATATATAACACGGAAGGGGACTGCACTCCTAGACCGGACCGGGTACACATCCCACAACCCTGCAACATGCTCAGCCCTGGGTGCTCCACTGGGCACTCACAAGAAGCTTGACTGTCCCCAGAGTCACAGGCAGTTAACCCCCAGAAGGTCCTGGTGCTGCAAGAACCATAGGGGAAATTACAAAACAAATTAAATACAACAAACAGAGAAAGTCCAGCATTCACTAGCAAGCTCTCAGCTAAGATTAAAAGCCAAATTGGAAAGGTTAGTTACCACATCTGGCCAAATTGGGACAAAGCCCAAGGTACCACATCAAGGGTCCTTTCCCAAAACCTGGGACCCTATAACAGGCCACACATGCAAACGCCATCACTCTTCAATCCAAACAAACTGGAACCCCAAGATGAAGGGTGCACAGGCTTATGTAATCACCACCAGTCATATACAAAACACGGAAGGGGGACCTGCACTCCTAGACCCAGACCGGGTACAATCCCATGACCCTGCAACATGCCTCAGCCCTGGGTCCTCACTGGCACTCACAAGAAGCTGTGCTGTCGCCAGAGTCACAGGCAGTTAACCCCAGACAGGTCTGGGTGCAATAACCATAGGGGTATTGCAAAACAACATTAATACAACACAAAGAGAAAGCCCTGTACCTCACTAGCAAGCTCTCAGCTAAGATTAAAAGCAAAAATGGAAAGGTTAGTTACCACATCTGGCCAAATGGGACAAGCTCAGGGTACCACGTCAGGTCCTTTCCCAAAACCTGGGACCCTATAACAGCCACACAATGCAAGCTATCAATCCAACAAACCTGGGGAATCAAGTGAAGGGTTGCAGCAGGCTTATGTAATCACCCCAGTCATATACAAAACACGGAAGGGGACTGCACTCCCTCAGACGGGACCGGGTACACATCCCATAAACCCTGCAACATGCTCAGCCTGGGTGCTCACTGGCACTCACAAGAAGCTGTGCTGTCCCCAGAGTTACAGGCAGTTAACCCCCCAGACAGGTCCTGAGGTGCAAGAACCATAGGGGAAATTACAAACAAATTAATACAACAAACAGAGAAAGTCCAGCATTCACTAGCAAGCTCTCAGCTAAGATTAAAAGCAAAAATGGAAAGGTTAGTTACTGCATCTGGCCAAAATGGGACAAGCCCAGGTAACCACGTCAAGGTCCCATTCCCAAAACCTGGGACCTCTAAAACAGCCACACAATGCAAGCTCTCAATCCAACAAACTGGGAACAAGTGAAGGGTTGCACAGGCATATGTAATCACCCCAGTCATATACAAAACACGGAAGGGGGACTGCACTCCTAGACCAGAACAGGTACACATCCCATGACCCTCCAACATGCTCAGCAGTGGGCTGCTCACTGGCACTCACAAGAAGCTGTGCTGTCCCAGAGTCACCAGGCAAGTTAACCCCAGACAGGTCTGGGTCCCAAGAACCACATGTTTATATATATATATATATATATAACACGGAAGGGGACTACACTCCTAGACCGGACCAGGTACACATCCCACAACCCGTGCAACATTGCTCAGCCCTGGGTGCTCACCTTGGCAACTCACAAGAAGCGTGTGCTGTCGCCAGAGTCACAGGCAGTTAAGCCCAGACAGGTCTGGTGCAATAACCATAGGGGATATTGCAAACAAATTAATACAACCACAAAGAGAAAGCCCTGCACTCACTAGCAAGCTCTCAGCTAAGATTAAAAGCAAAAATGGAAAGGTTAGTTACCACCATCTGGCCAAATGGGACAAGCCCAGGTACCACGTCACAGGTCCTTTCCCAAAACCTGGGACCCTATAACAGCCACACAATGCAAGCTATCAATCAACAAACTGGGAACAAGTGAAGGGTGCACAGGCCTTATGTAATCACCCCAGTCCATATACAAAACACGGAAGGGGGACTGCAGTCCTAGACCAGGACGCGGTACACATCCCCATGACCCTGCAACATGCTCAGCCCTGGTGTGCTCACTGGGCACTCAGAAGAAAGCTGTGCTGTCCCCAGAGTCACAGGCAGTTAACCCCAGACAGGTCTGGGTCCAAGAACCACATATTTATAATTATATAAATATATATATATATATATATAAAACACGGAAGGGGACTGCACCTCCTAGACGGGACCGGGTACACATGCCATGACCCTGCAACATAATCAGCCCTGGGTGCTCACTGGCACTCACAAGAAGCTGTGCTGTCCCCAGAGTCACAGGCAGTTAACCCAGACAGGTCAGGGTCCAAGAACCCCATGTTTATAATTAAATATATATATATTGTATAATATATAAAACACGGAAGGGGACTGCACTCCCTAGACGGGACCGGGTTAACACATCCCATAACCGTGCAACGATGGCTCAGCCCTGGGTGCTCACTGGGCACTACACAATAAGCTGTGCTGTCCCCAGAGTCACAGGCGCAGTTAACCCCCAGACAGGTCTGGGTGCAATCAACCTAGGGGATATTGCAAACCAAATTAATACAACACACAGAGAAAGCCCTGCACTCACTAGCAAGCTCTCAGCTAAGATTAAAAGCAAAATGGAAAGGTTAGTTACCGCATCTGGGCCAAATGGGGACAGCCCAGGTACCCCCACCCACGTCAAGGTCCTTTCCCAAAACCTGGGACCCTATAACAGCCACGCAATAGCAAGCTATTAATCCAACAAACTGGAACAAGTGAAAGGGTGCAAAGGCTTATGTAATCACCCCAGTCATATACAAAACACGGAAGGGGACTGCACTCCTAGACCGGACCGGGGTACACATCCCATGACCCTGCTACATGCTCAGCCGTGGGTGCTCACTGGCACTCACAAGAAGCTGTGCTGTCCCCAGAGAGTCACAGGCAGTTAACCCCAGACAGGTCTGGGGTGCAATAACCATAGGGGTTATTGCAAAACAAAATTAATACAACACACAGAGAAAGTCCTGCACTCACTAGCAAGGTTCGCAGCTAAGATTAAAAGCAAAAATGGAAAGGTTATAGATAACTGCATCCTAGCCAAATGGACAAGCCCACGGGTACCACGTCAAGGTCCCTTTCCCAAAACCTGGGGACCCTAAAACAGCCAACAATGCAAGCTATCAATCCAACAACTGGAAACAAGTGAAGGGTGCACAGGCTTATGTAATCACCCCAGTCAGTCATATACAAAACAACGAGAAGGGGACTGCAACTCCTAGACCGGACCGGGTACACATGCCATGACCCTGCGAACATGCTCAGCCATGGGTGCTCAATGGCACTCACAAGAAGCTGTGCTGTCCCCAGAGTCACACGCCTGTTAACCCCAGACAAGGTCTGGGGTCCAAAGAACCACATGTTTATAAATTATATATATATATATACTTATACTATATATATATATATTATATATTATATATATATATATATATATATATATATAGTAAACAGTTTCCGGTTCAGCCCACCGATAGACAGCTCGCCTGGGTGCAAAAAATACAACATCAAATAGAAAAACAAGGGAATGCACTCTCAGGATCTCTTCAAAACCAATTTAATGGACGTTTTTGGGGTTCACAAACCCCTTCATCAGCATGCAGCATAGACAAAATACAACTCATTTATAGTTGTCATACAAATTAAAACACAACCAACCTTAGTGCCTCTCCAAAAAAGTGCGCAGATAATTCGAGATTGAACGCATATTGCGTTCCAGCAGTGATATCCGAAACCCAGGAAAGGTTCCCAAACATCACTTCCGGGTTTTCGGGTCAGCAGTGTATAATCGTGAGCATTTCAATCTACAAGTATAATATCCTTAATGTGACATCCTTATGTTTAAAAGATCAACAAACCAAGGTAAACAAATGTGTAGCATGGTTGCAAACAAATTCCTGAAAAAAGGTGTCAAGTAAACATTTTATAGAGTGTGTGCGTCTGGTCGTCATGGAGACAGTTACCAAGGTGATTATGTACAACCACTATCAGCTCCGTAGGCATCACTACTTGTGTTAAAATTAAAACAAAATGCATCAATATCGACTTGATGAACAAATGATCTTCTAATGTGCACAACAACATTAATTCATGCTGATATGCTTATTAGTAAAATAGCAATTGGACTCTGTATCAGTGCTTGGAAATAGAGATAAATTATCTTTTCTTTTTAAGGAACATGGTGGAGTGCTGCAGATCTAATAGGTAAAAAAAATGCATATATGGAGGTATAACATTCAATATTGTGTGAGGGTTAAATTTAACCATCAGTCGGTTAATAACATAGTTAACTCAGTAGATATGCAAATAGGTATATGTGATAAAGGGAATATATAGGGTGCTGTAACCATCAGCCGGTTTTGACATACATTAGCCCAGATAGATATGCATGTAGGTATATATAGTAACTGGGAAGATATGACAAGGCCAGATGATCATACAATGTGTATATAATCTCAGAAAGAACATAAAGTTCACCAATATGGCAAGAATGAAAAAAATAGAAAGTAACTAGGACCATATAACTCATTTAGATTGTCCCAACAATTGAAATCTTTCCCAAGTAGGTATAGTAGTGATCATGTCAACAATGAGACTAATGGTGCATGCTTAAGTATTGGGTAATTGCAACAGGACAGACCAGGCTTCCACGGAAGAGAGGGAGACAGATGTCACCCCTACACCGTGCCGTTAGTTACTCCTCCACCCCCCCTAAATTAGGGGGAGATGAAGTGTGTAACAAAAAATGGAGCCACAATGTCCACCCTGACATACCCCAAGTATGTAGCACCCCTCAATTATTGATCACAAAAGGCTCTTGAAGTCCTGGCATGGTATTCAGGCCGTCTGGTTGTATCGTGCCAATCTGAACAACCACTGGGCCTCGCACTTCCCCTTCGAGAAGAAGTTGCTTGTTCCGGGTCACCCCCCCCGATCAATGGGGGTATGTGGGTCAATTAGATATATAGCCGGATAGAGGAGACTGAATGTCCCTTATTGGCGCAATGTTGCGCCACTGGCTGCTCAGATCTCCTTGTTTGAGTGCGGTTCTTATGGCGTGGCGATGGTTTGCCATACACTCACGGAGTGAGCAGATGTTTTACCTACATAGAAACATGAACATGGGACAGAATAGTAGATAATTAACGTGAGTGGTAGTGCACGTAATAGAGGTGCCTGATAGAAAATGTCCAATTTGTATGCGGATGATGGAATGTTTTAGCTTCCCACGTAGGCCGTTGCATGTTGTACAGCCCCAGACACACGATAAGATCCCTTAATATTCCCTTTTGCTCCGGACATATAGCATTGCTTAGGGTCCGTTTTCATCAGTAGATCCTTAAGATTAGTCCCCTCTTGAACCCAACCATAGGTTGTAAATTGTGAGTAAATGTAAGCTTAGGGTCAGAAGACATTAATGGGCCAGTGTTGGCGAAGGATCTGACCCAGTGTTTTCTTGTCGTGGAGTGAAAGTGGTTAGACATAATGAGCTTGTCACTTGTGTCCCCCTTTTGGGTTTAGATAGAATCAAGTCAGGTCTGCTGTTATGTAGAAGCGGATTCATGGCATCCTTGATTACTGACCTCTTGTACCCCCTATTTTGGAACCTCTCACCCACTCCTTTCATTTGGGAGACCCCAGTTTCGGCAATGGAATTATTGCGCATAGTTCTTATGAACTGTGACTTTACTATGCCTTTTAGTAGTGCTGGGGGGATGGCAACTATCTGCCCTTAGTATGGAGTTGCGATCAGTGGGTTTATGGTATACATGTGGTTCCAAAGATTAACTTGAATCCTTAAAGACCTGTTAAGCTCCAAGAAATGAAATGGACTTAGAGTACACTACCATCTTAAACTTAACATTGCCTTGTTGTGTTGTTATACACCTCAAACCATTTATGGAGTTCCTCCAGGCCCCCTCGCCACACCAAAAAGATATCATCTATGTATCTGTAGTAACAAATAATGGATACATTCGGGCGTCTTCCACAGATACATGTTTTCAAATTGTGACATGTAGATGTTGGCATACGAGGGGGCCATGGAGGAACCCCATGGCTGTACCAGCGGTTTGTAAATAAAATATAACTTTTGAATCAAAAATAGTTTTTAACAAACAGTATTCGATGAGGGACATTAAGTATTTCCACAGGGGGACCCTCATAGATGGGGGTTACCAGTGAGGAGGTTCTTTGTATGGCTTTAAATCCCATCAAGATGAGGTATAATAGTGTACAGACTGTTGACATCCCGACTGACGAGTAAATCATCTTGCTGGATGTCAACAGTCCGTATTTTACGAATGAAGTCATTGGTGTCCATAATGTAAGAGTGTATTTCCCTAACCACTGGTTGTAACAACACATCCATAAATTGTGCTATGGGCTGGGTAAGTGACTCCCTTGCCAACACAATGGGACGGCCTGGTGGATGGTCCAATGTTTTGTGGATTTTTGGAATTGAATATAAAATGGGTGTCTTAGGATGTATGGTTGTGCAAAAATCCCGAATATGTTCAGATAAGAACCCTTGTTCGAATCCCAGACTGATAAGTTTGTCAAGTTGTGTTTTAAATTGTATGGTAGGGTCAGATGTTAACTGAGTGTGTCAGGGTGTCAGCCAATTGTTCCAGGATGTCACCTCTATAATCATTATAATTCAAAAGGACAATGGCCCCGCCCTTGTCGGCGGGCCTGATGACTATAGAGGAGTCATTCTGGAGGGTTTTAATGGCTTTCAATTCATCTCTGGAGAGATTGTGTTTCCACAGTGTTTCAGTTCTTGCTGTGTCCAAATCTTGGGTTACCAACCTCAAAAAGGTTTTAGTACTTGGACTGCTATTAATAGGTTCAAATGAACTGGGCAATTTGCATTTAAGTTCAACCTGGGACTTCAATAATGGAGAGTCTTTGTTTTGAAAAAATTATTTAATCTTAAGGGATCTATTCAATTTATAAAGATCTAGCTTAAGATCAAATTCAGATACTGGGGTACTCGGCACAAAAGATAATCCCTTGTTAAGGACCTTGCGCTCACTGTCAGTTAAGGTATGTGTACTCAAATTAATAATTATGTCCTCTGTCGTGGTCGTCTGGGGGGTCTGTGTCTGATGCCCCGCCTGCCTGATGTGGGGTCTATGGTGCCGCCCCCTCCCCGAGAGCGTGTTGTGATCCCTAAAAAATTACTGGGGGTTGAATATGATCTAGATTCATGTAAGGGAAATTGGTCCTGATGTCTATGTGAGCCAGGTGGAGTAAACAAAGTACTAGAGGGATTCCTTTCGGTATCTGTGGAGTCACCCCCACTAGTGTCTACCGTATCAAAGTGTACCCGTCTAGTTCTTTGTCTCCTCCTGGTCTGATTCCCCTGTGTGGTTGTTAGCCATTTATACACCTTTCCCTGAGTGTAGTCACTATTAACAGTTTCCAACTTTTTGTTTTTAAACGTGATTAATTCACTCTGGTATTTATCATTTTGCAATTTAATTTTAGATAGCCAGTTTTCCTGGGAGTCACTAGTAAGTGTGATGTTATGCAGAGATTCAAATGTTTGTATTTCTATTCTAACTTTGCCTAGGATTACAGTGACTTCCTCTGTGACCAATAATATTAGATCTAGAGTGCATTTATTTAAAATAAAGCACTATTTCTTTCTAAATTCTGGATTATCACGTCCAATAGTGGGTACATTATGGACTCTGAATCCGCGGGGAATGTGGCCTGTTCTGTAATAATCAGACAAATAGCTTCCATGTAATGTTAGATCAACCTCTCTTTTTTTAAATTTAAGCAAAGTGTAATATAAATTAACTGGGGTCTCACTGATAGTTTTGGAGATGGGTGCGAACAGGATCCGATCAGCATCATCTGAGGTATAGGACACGGTGCCTGTCTGTGCTGCCACGGCCTGGCAAGTCAGATCCTCCACCTGGATGTTAGGATCTATGACATTAATATCCTCTTCTCTCGGTTGTGATGACATGCTGTAAGCAAGCAATGAATAGTATGCAAATAAATAGGAGATAACTGGGAAGTCAATTCACAGCAACCAATATCCAAGCACAAAAAATACTGAAAGCACAGAAAGAATTGTGCAGCCCAACTGTAGAAGCGCTGGAGATGTAGGTAAATGAGGTAAAACAGGGGGGTTCCACTGGTCAGTAGATAAATAGTAAACAGTTTCCAGTTCAGCCCACCGATAGACAGCTCGCCTGGGTGCAAAAATACAACATCAAATAGAAAACAAGGGAATGCACTCTCAGGACTTCTTCAAAACCAATTTAATGGAACGTTTTCGGGGTTCACAACCCCTTCATCAGCATGCAGCATAGACAAAATACAACTCATTTATAGTGTTCATACATACGCAATATGCTTTTCAATCTCGAATTATTGGCGCACTTTTTTGGAGAGGCACTAAGGTTGGTGTGTTTTAATTTGTATGAACACTATAAATGAGTTGTATTTTGTCTATGCTGCATGCTGATGAAGGGGTTGTGAACCCCGAAAACGTTCCATTAAATTGGTTTTGAAGAAGTCCTGAGAGTGCATTCCCTTGTTTTCTATTTGATGTTGTATTTTTGCACCCAGGCGAGCTGTCTATCGGTGGGCTGAACTGTAAACTGTTTACTATTTATCTACTGACCAGTGGAACCCCCCTGTTTAACCTCATTTACCTACATATCCAGCGCTTCTACAGTTGGGCTGCACAATTCTTTCTTTTTTTTTTACAGTATTTTTTGTGCTTGGATATTGGTTGCTGTGAATTGACTTCCCAGTTATCTCCTATTTATTTGCATACTATTCATTGCTTGCTTACAGCATGTCATCACAACCGAGAGAAGAGGATATTAATGTCATAGATCCTAACATCCAGGTGGAGGATCTGACTTGCCAGGCCGTGGCAGCACAGACAGGCACCGCGTCCTATACCTCAGATGATGCTGATCGGATCCTGTTCGCACCCATCGCCAAAACTATTGGTGAGACCCCAGTTAATTTATATTACACTTTGCTTAAATTAAAAAAAAGAGAGGTTGATCTAACATTACATGAAAGCTATTTGTCTGATTATTACAGAACAGGCCACATTCCCCGCGGATTCAGAGTCCATAATGTACCCACTATTGGACGTGATAATCCAGAATTTAGAAAGAAATGGTGCTTTATTTTAAATAAATGCTCTCTAGATCTAATATTATTGGTCATAGAGGAAGTCACTGTAATCCTAGGCAAAGTTAGAATAGAAATACAAACATTTGAATCTCTGCATAACATCACACTTACTAGTGACTCCCAGGAAAACTTGCTATCTAAAATCAAATTGCAAATTGATAAATACCAGAGTGAATTAATCACGTTTAAAAACAAAAAGTTGGAAACTGTTAATAGTGACTACACTCAGGGAAAGGTGTATAAATGGCTAACAACCACACAGGGGAATCAGACCAGGAGGAGACAAAGAACTAGACGGGTACACTTTGATACGGTAGACACTAGTGGGGGTGACTCCACAGATACCGAAAGAAATCCCTCTAGCACTTCGTTTACTCCACCTGGCTCACATAGACATCAGGACCAATTTCCCTTACATGAATCTAGATCATATTCAACCCCCAGTCATTTTTTAGGGGTCACAACACGCTCTCGGGGAGGGGGCGGCACCATAGACCCCACATCAGGCGGGCGGGGCATCAGACACAGACCTCCCAGATGACCACGACAGAGGACATAATTATTAATTTGAGTACACATACCTTAACTGACAGTGAGCGCAAGGTCCTTAACAAGGGATTATCTTTTGTGCCGAGTACCCCAGTATCTGAATTTGATCTTAAGCTAGATCTTTATAAATTGAATAGATCCTTTAAGATTAAAGAATTTTTTCAAAACAAAGACTCTCCATTATTGAAGTCCCAGGTTGAACTTAAATGCAAATTGCCCAGTTCATTTGAACCTATTAATAGCAGTCCAAGTACTAAAACCTTTTTGAGGTTGGTAACCCAAGATTTGGACACAGCAAGAATTGAAACACTGTGGAAACACAATCTCTCCAGAGATGAATTGAAAGCCATTAAAACCCTCCAGAATGACTCCTCTATAGTCATCAGGCCCGCCGACAAGGGCGGGACCATTGTCCTTTTGAATTATAATGATTATAGAGGTGACATCCTGGAACAATTGGCTGACACCCTGACTTACACTCAGTTAACATCTGACCCTACCATACAATTTAAAACACAACTTGACAAACTTATCAGTCTGGGATTCGAACAAGGGTTCTTATCTGAACATATTCGGGATTTTTGCACAACCATACATCCTAAGACACCCATTTTATATTAAATTCCCAAAATCCACAAAACATTGGACCATCCACCAGGCCGTCCCATTGTGTCGGCAAGGGAGTCACTTACCCAGCCCATAGCACAATTTGTGGATGTGTTGTTACAACCAGTGGTTAGGGAAATACGCTCTTACATTATGGACACCAATGACTTCATTCGTAAAATACGGACTGTTGACATCCAGCAAGATGATTTACTCATCAGTCTGGATGTCAACAGTCTGTACACTATTATACATCATCTTGATGAACTTAAAGCCATACAAGAACACCTCACTGGTAACCCCCTCTATGAGGGTCCCCCTGTGGAATACTTAATGTCCCTCATCGAATACTGTTTGTTTAAAAACTATTTTCGATTCGAAAGTAAATTTTATTTACAAACCGCTGGTACAGCCATGGGTTCCTCCATGGCCCCCTCGTACGCTAACATCTAACATCTACATGTCACAATTTGAAAACATGTATCTGTGGAATACGCCAAATGTATCCATTATTTGTTACTACAGATACATAGATGATATATTTTTGGAGTGGCGAGGGGGCCTGGAGGAACTCCATAAATGGTTTGAGGTGTATAACAACACAACAAGCAATGTTAAGTTTAAGATGGTAGTGGACTCTAAGTCCATTCATTTCTTGGACTTAACAGTCTTTAAGGATTCAAGTAATCTTGGAACCACATTATACCATAAACCCACTGATCGCAACTCCATACTAAGGGCAGATAGTTGCCATCCCCCAGCCCTACTAAAAGGCATAGTAAAGTCACAGTTCATAAGAACTATGCGCAATAATTCCAATGCCGAAACTGGGGTCTCCCAATTGAAAGAAGTGGGTGAGAGGTTCCAAAATTGGGGGTACAAGAGGTCAGTAATCCAAGATGCCATGGAATCCGCTTCTACATTAACACAGACTGACTTGATTCTATCTAAACCCAAAAGGGACACAAGTGACAAGCTCATTATGTCTACCACTTTCACTCCAGCGACAAAAAACACTGGTCAGATCCTTCGCCAACACTGGCCCATTATGTCTTCTGACCCTAAGCTTACATTTACTCACAATTTACAACCTATGGTCGGGTTCAAGAGGGGGACTAATCTTAAGGATCTACTGATGAAAACGGACCCTAAGCAATGCTATATGTCCGGGAGCAAAAGGAATATTAAGGGATCTTATCGTTGTCTGGGCTGTACAACATGCAACGGCCTAGTGGGAACTAAAACATTCCATCATCCGCATACAAATTGGACATTTTCTATCAGGCACTCTATTACGTGCACTACCACTCACGTAATATATCTACTATTCTGTCCATGTTCATGTTTCTATGTAGGTAAAACATCTGGCTCACTCCGTGAGCGTATGGCAAACCATCGCCACGCCATAAGAACCGCACTCAAACAAGGAGATTCTGAGCAGCCAGTGGCGCGACATTGCGCCAATAAGGGACATTCAGTCTCCTCTATCCGCTATATTCTAATTGACCACATACCCCCATTGGATTGGGGGGTGACCGGAACATGCAACTTCTGAAGTGCGAGGCCCAGTGGATGTTCAGATTGGGCACGATACAACCAGACGGCCTGAATACCATGCCGGACTTCAAGAGCCTTTTGTGATCAATAATTGAGGTGCTACATACTTGGGGTATGTCAGGTGGACATTGTGGCTCCGTTTTTGTTACACACTTCATCTCCCCCTAATTTAGGGGGGTGGATGACTAACTAACGGCACGGTGTAGGGGTGACATCTGTCTCCCTCTCTTCCGTGGAAGCCTGGTCTGTCCTGTGCAATTACCCATTACTTAAGCACGCACCATTAGTCTCATTGTTGACATGATCACTACTATACCTACTTGGAAAGATTTCAATTGTTGGGACAATCTAAATGAGTTATATGTCCTAGTTACTTTCTATTTTTTTCTATCTTGCCATATTGGTGAACTTTATGTTCTTTCTGAGATTATATACACATTGTATGACATCTGGCCTTGTATATCTTCCCAGTTACTATATATACCTACATGCATATCTATCTGGGCTAATGTATGTCATAACCGGCTGATGGTTACAGTCATCATATACGAAACTGATGTGATGCCCCATATGAGCAGTCTATAATCAATTCAGCCCTACAGCACCCTATATATTCCCTTTATCACATATACCTATTTGCATATCTACTGAGTTAACATATGTTATAACCGACTGATGGTTAAATTTAACCTCACACAATATTGATGTTATACTCCGTATATGCATTTTTTGAACTATTTAGATCTGCAGCACTCCACATGTTCCTTAAAAAGAAAAGATAATTTATCTCTATTTCCAAGCACTGATACAGAGTCCAATTGCTATTTTACTAATAAGCATATTCAGCATGAATTAATGTTGTTGTGCACATTAGGAAGATCATTTGTTCATCAAGTCGATATTGATGCATTTTGTTTTAATTTTAACACAAGTAGTGATGCCTACGGACTGATAGTGTTGTACATAATCACCTTGGTAACTGTCTCCATGACGACCAGACGCACACACTCTATAAAATGTTTACTTGACACTTTTTCAGGAATTTGTTGCAACATGCTACACATTAGTTTACTTGGTTAGTTGATCATTTTAACATAAGGATGTCACATTAAGGATATTATACTTGTAGATTGAAATGCTCACGATTATACACTGTGACCGAAAACCGGAAGTGATGTTTGGGAACTTCCGGTTTCGGATATCACTGTGGAACGCAATATGCGTTCCAATCTCGAATTATTGGCGCACTTTTTTGGAGAGGCACTAAGGTTGGTGTGTTTTAATTTGTATGAACACTATAAATGAGTTGTATTTTGTCTATGCTGCATGCTGATGAAGGGGTTGTGAACCCCGAAAACGTTCCATTAAATTGGTTTGGAAGAAGTCCTGAGAGTGCATTCCCTTGTTTTCTATATATATATATATATATATATATATATATATATAGGAATCACAGATAGTAAAGATAAGCGCACTATTGCCGTAATCACAGATACTCCTCTGAATGGGTAAATCCAATAACAAACTCCAGGCAAGCTCCATGCAGGATAAGGTAAAAACGTAACAAAATTTTAATTCAGTAAAAGCGAATGCCAACTGCATCCACACATCAGAGCCAGCAGAAACAACAGTCAGGTGTAAGGGCCGGTCTCCATGCAGACGAGTTTCGTACCCATGCGCACTTGTTCACAGGCTTATGTAATCACCCCAGTCATATACAAAACATGGAAGGGGACTGCACTCCTAGACCGGACCAGGTACACATCCCATGACCCTGCAACATGCTCAGCCCTGGGTGCTCACTGGCACTCACAAGAAGCTGTGCTGTCCCCAGAGTCAGAGGCAGTTAACCCCAGACAGGTCTGGTTGCAATAACCATAGGGGAAATTACAAAACAAATTAATACAACAAACAGAGAAAGCCCTGCACTCACTAGCAAGCTCTCAGCTAAGATTAAAAGCAAAAATGGAAAAGTTTGATACCGCATCTGGCCAAATGGGACAAGCCCAGGTACCACGTCAAGGTCCTTTCCCAAAACCTAGTACCCTAAAACAGCCACACAATGCAAGCTCTCAATCCAAACAAACTGGGAACAAGTGAAGTGTGCACAGGCTTATGTAATCACCCCAGTCATATACAAAACACGGAAGGGGACTGCACTCCTAGACCAGACCGGGTACAGGACCTTGACGTGGTACCTGGGCTTGTCCCATTTGGCCAGATGCGGTAACTAACCTTTCCATTTTTGCTTTTAATCTTAGCTGAGAGCTTGCTAGTGAATGCAGGGTTTTCTCTGTGTGTTGTATTAATTTGTTTTGTAATTTCCCCTATGGTTCTTGCACCCAGACCTGTCTGGGGCTAACTGCCTGTGACTCTGGGGACAGCACAGCTTCTTGTGAGTGCCAGTGAGCACCCAGGGCTGAGCATTTTGCAGGGTCATGGGATGTATACCTGGTCTGGTCTAGGAGTGTAGTCCCCTTCCGTGTTTTGTATATGACTGGGGTGATTACATAAGCTTGTGCACCCTTCAGTTGTTCCCAGTTTGTTTGGATTGAGAGCTTGCAGTGTGTGGCTGTTTTAGGGTCCCAGGTTTTGGGAAAGGACCTTGACGTGGCACCTGGGCTTGTCCCATTTGGCCAGATGCGGTAACTAACCTTTCCATTTTTGCCTTTAATCTTAGCTGAGAGCTTGCTAGTGAGTGCTGGACTTTCTCTGTGTGTTGTATCTATCTATCTATCTATCTATCTATCTATCTATCTATCTATCTATCTATATATATATATATATATATATATATATATATATATATATATATATATATACATTATATATATATATATATATATATATATATATATATATATATATATATATATATATATATATATATATATATATACATACTGTACATATACATATTTAGCAGTGTCTCAATGTTAAAGCCATTTGTCTACATTTTTTTCTAACACCCAAGATCTCCTATCTTTGAGCCCTTATAACTTTTTTGTGCAATATTTTTTAATTTTTTTTTATTAGACAGTGTTAATATGAGTGTGTATGAGAGCTGGAATCTTTGCCTGATTATATTCAGATATACAGATATGCAAGATCTACAACATATATGACTTGATTAAAGATAACTTATATCCTCAAACTATTAAATTGTTTACATTTTTTGCAACTGGATCATTCCAGCACACATCAAGTGCAATTAGTGGTATTCCTCAGAGTGCATTCAGAAGATTTCTACAGACAGTTTTAGATGCACTACAAAACACCTTTGCACATTCATAAAGTTTCCATAGGATGAAGCTGAAATACTACAAATTAAGACATTTCTATATTTTTTACCAGATTCCAAATATTATTGCAGGGGTGGACGGACATCAATTAGGGCACTGGGCAAAAATTATTGAAGGGCTCCCATTATCTCACACTGACCCAAATGTTTTCAAATTCATGCAAAGAACATCGTAGCCTCCTTGCCCCCTCCAGGCCCTCCAACTTCCGCAATGTCAAGGGCCAGAGGCAGGCCCCCTAACCTCCAGGGCCAGACCCCACACTCCATGGCCCTCACAGTGACAGACCCCCGACAAGCCCCTCCCACACTCTAGGGCCCTTTGAACAACAAACCTCACATCAGGGTACAAGCTGCATCCAGGTGGATTCCGAAAATGGTAGAGTGGTGCTGCATCCCGGTGCCATTTTTGGAATCCACCGGGATGCAGCAAAGGCAAACGGAGCATTAAAAAAAAAAAAAACACCGCCCGCACGAAGTATAACAACAAAAAAATCCGAACCTCCCACACAAAGTATTAACACATACACCGCAAAACCACACATCGAAAAATAATAAAGTAATTAACACCTTAATCCCTTAACCGTCAGCCACCCACATCGCAATAAACCTAATTATCCTATTAACCCCTAAACCGCAAAACCCCCACATCGCAATAAATCTAATTATCCTATTAACCCCTAAACCGCAAAACCCCCACATTGCAATAAACATAATTAACCTATTAACCCCTAAACCGCAAAACCCCCATATCGCAATAAACCTATTTACCCTATTAACCCCTAAACCACATAACCCCCACATCGCAATAAACCTAATTAACCTATTAACCCCTTAAACCGCAAAAAACCCACAACGCAAATAACTAATCTAACACCCCTTAAATTAACACAAATTACCTAAACTAAAAAATACTAAAGTTACAAAAAATAAAAAAAAATAAGATTACAAAAAATAAAAAAGGCTAACATTACGAACATAAAAAAACAAATTACCAAAGTTTACAAAATTAAACCCAATCCCTATGAAAATAAAAAGCCCCACCCACATAAAAACACCCCCTAATTTAAGAAAAAATTGCCAGTAGCCCTTAAAGGGGCTTTTTGCAGATCATTGCCCCAAGATAAACAGCTCTTTTGCAGAAGAAAAAAGTCTAAGTCCCCCCTAAAAGTAAAACCCCCCACCCACAAATGCCCTTTTCAGGGCAATTGATAGTTTAGGTTTTTTATTTTGGGGGGTTTGGTGGGTGGGGGTTTTTACTGTTAGGGGGTCTTAGTATTTTTAATTCTTAAAAGAGCTGTTAAACTTAGGGCAATGCCCTACAAAAGGCCCTTTTTTAGTTTCTGTAATATTAGATTTTTTTATTTTCTGTAATTGTAGCTTAATTTAAACTTAGGTTTAATTTTTTAATTTTTGGGGGTTAGACAGTTTTTTTTTTAATTTTATTTTTTTAAGAGCTGAATGCCCATACAAATGCCCTTTTCAGGGCAATGGATAGTTTAGGTTTTTTAGTGTTAGGTTTATTTATTTTGGGGGGTTTGGTGGGTGGTGGGTTTTACTGTTAGGGGGGACTTAGAATTTTTGGTAACTGCAAAAGAGCTGTTTAACTTAGGGCAATGACCTACAAAAAGCCCTTTTAAGGGCTATTGGTAGTTTAGCATTAGATTAGGGGGTGTTTTTATTTTGGGGGGCTTCTTTTCATAGGGATTAGGTTTTATTTTTTGGGGGGTTTTAGACTTAGCCCTACAAAAGGCTATTGGTAGTTCAGCATTAGATAAGGGGGTGTTTTTATTTTGGGGGGGCTTTTTAATTTTCATTGGGATTAGGTTTAATTTTTTTATTTTTTTTAATTAACAACACATATACTGCCCTCTGGGCAGGCTTACCAACTAGTAAACAATATAACAGTTTGAGAGGTTTTAGTGGATAGAGGCTATGAAGTGTTCTGGGTCCTAAATACCTTCCCTCTATTACCCTTCCAGACACTCTGTAACTATCTATATATATATATATATATATATATATATATATATATATATATATATATATATATATATATATATGCAGGAGTTGCAGGATATTCATGTTATAACTGGCTGAGAGTTCCTTATGTATTGTCAGTATATACCAGGGTTATAATACAATTTATTTATATTATTCTTTAAAACAACCTCCAATTAAAATGTATATATGAAACAATTAAAATTAATATACATTCCTGAATTGAGATTAGTTAAATTTATAAACACATTAAAATATATTTATATAGAATAGAAACTAGATTATGAATCGACATATGCATTTATGCTGTTATAATATTCTTTACAAAGATCATAAAAGATATACCCTTAAAATTAACTTTTCTCACAATAATCACATTAAAATACCACAATAAAATACCAGAGTATGGACCGTTAACTTAATAATGCTTAGTTAGACAATATAACAAAATACTTTAACATCCAATTGATATGCCAATTTATTTGAACTAAAATAACCTCTTGTTTAGGTACAATAAGGCAAATTCTAATATATATATATATATATATATATATATATATATATATATATATATATATATATATATATATATATATATATATATATATATATATATATATATATAGCAATAATACAAAATTCTTTCTAAACATTAATATGCAATACCAGTATGCTTACTACAATCTAACTAAAGCTTTAGAATATCTTTGATTTAAAATATTAAATATACAGTTGCTTATACTTTATAAGATCACCAGTTCGAAAATTCAGTTAATATCCAAATATGTCTATCATCATATGTTATAGGAGAATTATGCACCTTTGTAAGAGAATTAATCTTGATAGTCTCTTATCCACAAAGAGTGTCCCAATGTATTTGTCTTACAGAAAACTGTGTTCGCACACTGGTCTCTCTGTAAGCAAAATTGGCACAAAGCAGGATTGCAACAGTTACCAAGAAAACATTTTCAGCCAAGTTTTCTTTTTTTCCCTCTGTGTGCAGGGAGTTTTTGTCTGACAAAACCCCTCCCCTTTTCTTAATCATTCAATAGATTTGGATACACCCTCTTCTCTGATTGGCTACTGGGAGATGCCAATTTAAACAGCCAAATGTCTTTTAGTTGTAATACTGGATTTGGGCCATCGGGGGCAGCAAAGACAAAACAGTTTCATTTTCAATACTGCTAACAGTCTGTCTAATCTTAAAATGTTTATTAAATACACTTTAGTTTCCAGCATTAATAACTTACAATTTTATTATAGATGGGGTTATTTTATACTATTTACCCTGAGTATTTCAAGATTAAACACAAATATACTCCACTTATAATATCTTAAAAATGCATTTAAAAATCATATTTTCTATGAAAATATTTAAAAGGATTATAATACCTTCATCATTGACTTAATTCATTTCTCAGTTATCATCTTAATATCACATACATACCTTGAGATCAGCGATCAGATGTAGTTTCACATTATTATATCTATATTGGATTACTAACCATATTAATATAAATATTGCATATCTGCATATCTCTTGCTGAATGTCTAGAAACATATGATATTATTTACAGCACCAATTATATATATATATACTTATTAGATGTCTGAAAAATATAAAAAATATGTTATCCATTTTGAAACAAATTGTTTAAACATTGACATTGATTATATAGCTACTTATTGAGTTCAGCAAATACTTATCTAATATGTTACTGTGAGGCATTTCTTCACAATTATATACATTTTTAAACAATACTGAGGTATATCTTACTTGAAATTTAAACATAAGTTGTACTTTAAAAATGAATTTCAAAGTTACATAGCAAGGTGTGTTTCTGCTTTCTTCTGCTAATTTCGATTTAGACGTACGTCTGAGCTTCGTGTATTTGAAGCTCAGTAGGGGACACTTAACACCTAGATGAGAGCAGCTATATCCTCTGAATATGTTTGTATATTCAGATATCGGTTCAGACTAAGCGACTGCTTTTTCAGATAGGGAAAAACTCTGTATACAAGTTTCCTTTGAAATAGATCATTTGAGATATCCTGGCCTGTAATATATACCCAGTCACAGCAAGTGGGGTCTGTGTCATCCTGAGACTTTACAGATGTGAGTCCCTTTGTTCTGTAATCAGGAAAAAGGGGGGCTGGTCTATTTTGGTTATAGCAGACACAACTCATGTCAAGGGAGATCTTAGCTGACATCAAATATCAAAATTTATTTGATACATATGTAGTTTATTTAATGCTATTCACAGGTACCCTCACATAATTCCCCCTTCCAATTTTAAATAGATGTAGAGGTAATTTTAAAACCCAGGGCCCGATCCGATAAAAATCGTTGCCCGCAAAAGCTGGAGACGCCAATATTTGCGCTGGTTTGGTATCCTATATACTGCGTAACTTAGAAGTTACGCGCGTATATTTCTGCCGTCGCTAGAAGTTTTTTGGGCCATAGACAGGTATACCAAACCAGCGCAGTTTGGTATCCAATATACAGCGTAAGGACTTACGTGGCGAAAATTGAGAAATCTTACTCCATTTTCACCTCGCCACAAAAAGCAGCCGTAAGAAGCCTTACGCTGACTATTGGAGCCCCGTAACTACCTAAACTACCTGCAAAATAAAACCTAACGCATGCACAATGTTTATCTACCTGTCAACCGCAATCCCCCGCCGCAATCCCTAATAAAGTTATTAACCCCTAAACTGCCGCTCCCGGACCCCGCCGCCATCTACATAAACTAATCCCCTACTGTGAGCCCCTAAAACCGCCACCATCTAACTGATCTATCCCCTAATGTGAACCCCTAAAACCGCCGCCATCTACCTTATCTATCCCCTAATGTGAACCCCTTACACCGCCGCCATCTACCTTATCTATCCCCTAATCTGACCCCTTACACCGCCGCCACCTATATAAAAATTATTAACCCCTAATCTAATCCCCCTATACCGCCGCCAGCTATATTAATATTATTAACCCCTAATCTAATATCCCTAAAGTAATAAGCTCTATTACCAGCCCTTAAAAGGGCCTTTTGCGGGGCTTTGCCCCAAAGTAAACAGCTCTTTTGCCCTATAACCTGCCCTCCCTACACCGCCGCCACCTATATTAATAGTATTAACCCCTAATGTAAGCCCCTTACACCGCCGCCATCTATATTAAAATTATTAACCCCTAATTTAATCTACCTACCCCACCGCCAGCTATATTATCTATATTAACCCTAAGTATATTATAGTTAATATAGTTATTACATTATATATATTAACTATATTAACCCTAATTATATTAGGGTTAATATAGTTACTATAGTATTTATATTAACTATATTAACTCTATCTAACCCTAACACCCCTAACTAAATTCTTATTAAATAAATCTAATTCATATTATAAACTAAAATATTCCTATTTAAATCTAAATACTTACCTATAAAATAAACCCTAAGATAGCTACAATATAATTAATAATTACATTGTAGCTATGTTAGGGTTTATATTTATTTTACAGGTAAATTGTTAATTATTTTAACTAAGTATATTAGCTATTAAATAGTTATTAACTATTTAATAGCTACCATGTTAAAATAATTACCCAATTACCTGTAAAATAAATCCTAACCTAAGTTACAAATACACCTACACTATCAATAAATTAAATAAACTACAAATATCTATCTAAAAATACAATTAAATAAACTAAACTAAATTACAAAAAAAACAAACACTAAATTACAAAAAATAAAAAAAAATTACAAGATTTTTAAGCTAATTACACCTATTCTAAGCCCCTTAATAAAATAATAAAGCCCCCCAAAATAAAAAAAAATCCCTGCCCTATTCTAAATTAAAAAAGTTTGCTCTTTTACCTTACCAGCCCTTTAAAGGGCCATTTGTGGGGCATGCCCCAAAGAAAACTGCTCTTTTGCCTGAAAAAAAAATACACAATACCACCCCCCAACATTACAACCCACCACCCACATACCCCTAATCTAACCCAAACCCCCCTTAAATAAACCTAACACTACCCCCCTGAAGATCTCCCTACCTTGAATTCACCCCGCCGGGCAGAACTCTTCATCTGATCCGGGCGATGTCTTCAAGCAAGCTGCAGTGAAGTCTTCTTCCATCCGGCGATGTCGTCAAGCAAGCGGCAGAGAGTCTTCTTCCATCCGGTGATGTCTTCAAGCAAGCGGCAGAGAGTCTTCTTCCATCCGGTGATGTCTTCAAGCAAAGCGGCATCTTCAATCTTCTTTCTTCGCTCCTCCGCCGCGGAGCATCCATCCGGCACGACGACTTCCCGACGAATGAGGTTCCTTTAAATGACGTCATCCAAGATGGCGTCCGTCGAATTCCGATTGGCTGATAGGATTCTATCAGCCAATCGGAATTAAGGTAGAAAAATCTGATTGGCTGATTGAATCAGCCAATCAGATTCAAGTTCAATCCGATTGGCTGATTGGTTCAGCCAATCGGATTGAACTTGAATCTGATTGGCTGATACAATCAACCAATCAGATTTTTCTACCTTAATTCCGATTGGCTGATAGAATCCTATCAGCCAATCGGAATTCGACGGACGCCGTCTTGGATGACGTCATTTAAAGGAACCTCATTCGTCGGGAAGTCGTCGTGCCGGATGGATGCTCCGCGGCGGAGGAGCGAAGAAAGAAGATTGAAGATGCCGCTTTGCTTGAAGACATCACCGGATGGAAGAAGACTCTCTGCCGCTTGCTTGAAGACATCACCGGATGGAAGAAGACTCTCTGCTGCTTGCTTGACGACATCGTCGGATGGAAGAAGACTTCACTGCAGCTTGCTTGAAGACATCGCCCGGATTGGATGAAGAATTCTGCCCGGCGGGGTGAATACAAGGTAGGGAGATCTTCAGGGGGGTAGTGTTAGGTTTATTTAAGGGGGGTTTGGGTTAGATTAAGGGTATGTGGGTGGTGGGTTGTAATGTTGGGGGGTGGTATTGTGTTTTTTTTTTCAGGCAAAAGAGCAGTTTTCTTTGGGGCATGCCCCGCAAAAGGCCCTTTTAAGGGCTGGTAAGGTAAAAGAGCTAACTTTTTAAATTTAGAATAGGGCAGGGAATTTTTTATTATTTTGGGGGGCTTTATTATTTTATTAGGGGGCTTAGAATAGGTGTAATTAGCTTAAAAATCTTGTAATAATTTTTTTATTTTTTGTAATTTAGTGTTTGTTTTTTTGTAATTTAGTTTAGTTTATTTAATTGTATTTTTAGATAGATATTTGTAGTTTATTTAATTTATTGATAGTGTAGGTGTATTTGTAACTTAGGTTAGGATTTATTTTACAGGTAATTGGGTAATTATTTTAACATGGTAGCTATTAAATAGTTAATAACTATTTAATAGCTAATATACCTAGTTAAAATAATTAACAATTTACCTGTAAAATAAATATAAACCCTAACATAGCTACAATGTAATTATTAATTATATTGTAGCTATCTTAGGGTTTATTTTATAGGTAAGTATTTAGATTTAAATAGGAATATTTTAGTTTATAATATGAATTAGATTTATTTAATAAGAATTTAGTTAGGGGTGTTAGGGTAAGATAGAGTTAATATAGTTAATATAAATACTATAGTAACTATATTAACTATTTTAACCCTAATATAATTAGGGTTAATATAGTTAATATATATAATGTAATAACTATATTAACTATAATATACTTAGGGTTAATATAGATAATATAGCTGGCGGCGGGGTAGGTAGATTAAATTAGGGGTTAATAATTTTAATATAGATGGTGGCGGTGTAAGAGGCTTACATTAGCGGTTAATACTATTAATGTAGGTGGCGGCGGTGTAGGATGGCAGGTTATAGGGCAAAAGAGCTGCTTACTTTGGGGCAAAGCCCCGCAAAAGGCCCTTTTAAGGGCTGGTAATAGAGATAATTATTTTAGGGGGATTAGATTAGGGGTTAATATAGATACTATAGCTGGCGGCGGGGTAGGGGGATTAGATACTGGTTAATATAGTTTAATATAGCTGGCGGCGGGGTAGGAGCTCACTTTAGGGGGTAGGTAACATAGATGGCGGCGGTGTTAGGGCTCACTTTAGGGGGTTATAGATTTAATATAGCTGGCGGCGGGGTCCGGGTGCGGCGGTTTAGGGGTTAATAACTTTATTAGGTGGCGGCGGGGTCCGGGAGCGGCGGTTTAGGGGTTAATACATTTTTATTGTTAGGATAGTGAGGGGGGATAGCGGATAGAGGGTTAGACGTGTCGGGCTATGTTTGGGAGGTGTGTTAGACAGTGCGGGTGATTTTATAACTTAGTCAGGTTTTGTAGGCGCCGGCAGTTTCTAACGTGCCGTAAGTCACTGGCGACTCTAGAAATTTGTACTTACGCAGATTTCTGGACATCGCTGGTTTATCCGACTTACGCCACTTTAGCATCTGACGGCGCCGTATATTGGATAGCTCGAGTTGCGAGCTGAAACTGCGGGCGACGCGGGTTCCCTCGCTTGCGCCGAAAACTACGCCGTATATCGGATCGCGCCCCCAGTCTTTACCCGTTTCACACACAAACTTTTTGAAGATTTTCACAATGGACTGGTTGTAACGCTCTATGCCAGCACTTGAGGCAGCTCTATATGCAATATGGAGCTTTCTTTTAACCCCTAGTATTTTCCACATTTTGGTCATCACTTCGCTAGTGAAGTGGGTTCCCTGATCGGATTCGATTCTCTGGGGTAAACCAAATCTGGAAAACATGTGGTTTATGAGCAATGCTGCGCATGTTTCAGCACTATTGTTAGGTGCACTGATGCACTCTACCCATTTAGTGAACAGGCATGTCACTGTCAACATGTATTTTTTACTTCTTGATGACCTTGTTACTGGACCAATAAAATCAATTTGTATATCTGACCATGGCATTATCATCCCCCTTTTCTGCAATGGCGCTCTATGCGATGGCGCAGTGGGTTGGAATTGTGGACAGATTAAACAATCTTGACAGTAGGTTTGAACATCCTTCAACATATGCGGCCAAAAGGCGTAGTCACGTAATATTTCATACGTTAATTTGGCACCACGATGACCAGATGTGGGAGCATCATTGGCATGTTGAAGCATGAGACCTCTGAACTTTGTAGGTACCACCCATTGTTGGATGCCAGTTTTGGAGGTTCTAACTAACAAACCATCCTGTAACTTGAATTGTGATCTGGATTTCATTAAGATTCTAAGATCTTCCTTACCAATACAATCATCTTTTGACATGGGGTTGCTTTCAGAATCTTCTATGTGCTTATAGAATATTCCTACAATGGGGTCTTCATTTTGACCAGTGATCAGGTCCTCACTAGGAGAATCCGGACTCCATTGTACTAGGTTAGGCTCACTTTGTTGTTTAGCCTGGTTTTTGGTTATGGCTTCTACCTGAATTGTAAACATTAAGTGGTCGATATTAAGGAGTTCTCCAGTTATGGCTCCTTGTTTGGCTAATAAATCCACAAGATCATTGCCTTCCTTATCAGGACCTAGAACCCTGGAGTGACCCTTTGGTCTTTTTACAGTGTATGTTTAACCCATTGGACACCACTAGATTATCAATCTTGCAGAACAACTGGCCATGTTTGACTGGTTTGTTGTTAGTTTTCTGCATGCCATTTCTTTTCCAAGTTGGCAGGCATTCAACAAAATTGTCACACACGTAATTTGAGTCAGTAATGATCACAAATTCATGAATACTGTGTTCAATAGCCATCTCAATGGTTTTTAGAACAGCAGTTAGTTCTGCAACTTGACTGGATCTTGGTCCAATGTTGAAACCTACAGAAATGTTTGGGAATCCTTTGGCCACACAGGGAAAGCAATTGTTCCTCTAGGAAATCATCTTCTAATAACTCTTCCCCACGATCCTTAGCAGTACAGTCGTGGAGCTCAGCAAGCCCCTGTGCAACTAAATTATTTTTATTTTGCCTGTAGCGAATTTCTAAAGGTCAGCCTTGTAAGGAAAGAGTCCAAGCTGTTATGCGGCTATTAGACAAATTTCCATCTCTTATTCTCTCACTTTGCAGATATAGCAAAGGCTGGTGGGCCGTTTCTACAATAATTTTCTCGCCCTGTATATACCTGCGGAAATTTTGTAGAGATCATACAGTAGATAAGCGGGCTTTTTCCAAATCGATAAATTTTCTTTCTACTGGGGATAATGTTTTACTTGCATAACCAATAACTTTACTTAAATTATCATGCTTTTGGTACAATACAGCACTCATGCTTATATTTGTGTAACCTGTCTCTAAGTAGAAGAAGTAGCAGTGGTTTAGCTAATTCTGCATAATTATCAATAAATTTGTGAGAATAATTTGTCATACCCAGGAATGATCTCAATTCCTTTAAGTTAGTGGTGTTTTTAGAATTTATGAAAGCTTCCACCTTTTTCTTCTGCGGATTTAACCCTTCAGAAGTAACTGCATGTAACTTCATGTCCCAAGAAGTTTACACGAGTGCGGCACCATTGAGCTTTTTGTAGGGATAATTTGACACCTGCCCTTTTAAGTTGGCTGAGGACGTGTTAAATTTCAGTGATCTGTTTTGATTAAAACATCATCAACATAAGATAAGGTCCCCCTTTCCAGTGCATGAGGCATAGCCTTATGCATGAATACAGCAAATTCATGTCCTGAATTTATGTATCCAAATGGGAGTCTCTGGAATGCATACTAGACCTTTTGGAACGAGAACACAAGCTTATACTGGTCCTCCTCATATGGTCCAATATCCCAGTGCACAATCAATGTCAGTGAATATTTTGGAACCCTGCATCTGCGCTAGGCACTGGTCAATATACGGCACAGGCCAGCCAGACATGTACACTCGCTTGTTTAACTGTCTTAAGTCAGCACACAAATGCCATTGTCCATTGGGCTTAAGGACACCTAGAATAGGATTGTTATAAGAGCTATGCAACTGTCTGATAATACCTATTTAATACTTCTTTCTTCCAAGTTCCTTATGATTTCTGCAAGAGAATCATATGAGGCTAAAGGAAGTCTGTATTGTTTAACAATGACAGGTGGTGCATTGGGATCTGTTTGAATTCTTGCAATGTGTAAGTCTGTAGTCCCACAGTCCTAAGAATCCCTAGCAAAAATATCCTTGTACTCCATCAGGAGTTCTCGTAGCTGTTGGCGTTCATCATCACTGGAACAGCCATTAGCTAAGGAGATTTGCTCTTCGACTATTTGCTGAAATCCTGGAAAGATTTCAGGCTGTCCTTTCTCATAGGCTTCTTCCAACCTAGAGGTGAGATCCCCTTGATTATAATTTACATTGCCCCCATGATTCTGGGGTACTGGGGTATTCTTGCTCTTTGAGCGGCTGATCAAATACCAAGGAGGCTTCTTCAATTTTACAGATCCCTTCCTCTGAGCTGAAGGGATAAATAGACAGAATTGTAAATAGTCCCTCTGGCATAGATGCAAAGTATTGTTCTATTAATTGTTCTTCAGTTAAGTATCCTTCAGGTATTAGCCCAATTACATTATTCTGGAATCCAAAAGTGTAATAACTTGATTCCAGCGCATATCCTATGGTATGTCCCTTGGATAAGGTTATATCCTGAGGGGTCATGTTATGCACAATAACATGTATTGGAATAGTTCCAATATTTACCATACGAGTACGGGTCATTGTTATACCCAGATTTTGCATTCTATGGGAGAGGCAAATTAGTGTTTCAGAAGTTTTTAATTTCTAACCTCTTTTTACTTGTAAGGGTAAGAGGAATTTATCAGCCCCAGCAGGGATTACAATATCATTAGACACCTGCATATTCACAGCATATGGCAATTGCTGGTTTGATTTCATCCTGAAATACTCCAGGGTCCCCCTTTAACCTGCTCCAGAGGAAAAGGTTAATCAAATCTATTTGTATAGCATATCTATGTAAGAGATCATTGCCAATGTATATTTGATTATGGGGAGCATTTAAAACTAAAAACAGGTGCTTCGCTGATTTATTACTTATGGATATAGATAATAAACACTTAGCTGTGATGTTATAGCTTTCGCATTTGTCATCCAGGTCATTGACCAAGGGGTCTTGGAGAGAAAGATATTTAATCACTTTAGGTTCAGCTATCTGCGCTAATAAGCCTTCGCTTATATAGCTAGCTTCCTGTTTTAAGTTCAATTTAGCATACTTGGTTTTACCAAGGTCATGCACTTGCATAGGGATAAATAGATCCTCTTTAACTTTTGCAATTTCTGCTAGGAATTGTGAATGATCTCCCCCTTTAGGGGATTTAGGGTCCCTGTTGTGGAGGTATATGGTTAATACATCACCGTCTAAGGAAATATTTGCTATCTTTCCGGGCGAAATTTTAAAACTATTACCATCAGAGCCATTTAAAGGAGTCTGATCATCTATTTGTAGGATAGTGATTTCTGGTATAGAGTCATTCCTGAAATGAATCTCCACAGCATCTGGCTTCTCTTCCACCATGTGACAGTTATGTCGGGTGCGAGATATACCGGACCGCTCATAATTAATAGACCTTTTTACTTGTGACCAAATTATATTATTTATGCAATCAATTATGGTGCTTAATCACTTCAGGAGATCACTACCAATTATCAAACGATCAGTTGGCAGATCCACTATAATGACAGGGTGTCTTATTACCCTGTTCCCCAGCCTTAGTTTTAACCATGCCGTACCGTAGACTTTGAGAGAGTCACCCCAACACCTATTAGTGAACCATCTTATGTTTGTGGGGTTTGCTCATTTAGCTGTGTGTAGTACCTGTGGGATAAAATAGTTGCCTGAGATCCAGTATCAATTAATCCCATGATAGGGTTAGAAACTGAATCATGGAGCTCAGCTAATACATAATATCTCCCTGCAGTTTCTACCATTTCACACATAAAGTTTGCATGTCTACACATCTGTGGGCTTCGCCAGGAGTTACCTAAATCTGCCATGTTACCTGATGCAGGAGAATTTTCATGCTCACCATTCACTTCCTCTATAATAGGGCTGATTGGGTTCCTGTGTACTGCATCTGTGGGAATAAGGTAACGAGAAAACTGCAAAGGAAGAGATTTGTTAGAGCTTCCAGGCGGAGGTTGCTCGTCATCACAGCTAAATCGTCCATTCCTGGTCTGTAGGGAGAGAACATGATTAGTATCATTATTGACATTTATCATTTCATTTGGTATATCTCTCCCCTCTCTCTCAGGTAATACCACAGTATTTATGACTGTGCCTGTGGCCCACTGCTGGCCACTGGCTGTACTCCTAAAAAGGATTATTATGGTTCTGAGCTGTCAAAGCTTGGCTCATATTAGTAAATAACATACATAATTGACTTACTTACGTACTGAGTTGGCCCACTTGAATGAACAAGATACTTTTACCCAATTTTTTGATATCCCAGGGTATTGATTCCTGGATCATTGGGATCCCTCAGAATCATAGCTATTGTTCCTAATTTGAAGTGGTTGTCTTTGGGGTTCAACTTGTTCAGCATTAATATCTTGTGGAGCACTATTTACTTGGGGTGTCTGGTTACCCTGAGAGTATTTTTGCCACTTTTGGTATTTATTTTTACAGGGGGTACCGATTACCTTGTGGGTATTCATCTCTTTGGGGATAATTATCTTTTTGGGTATGCCCCCCATTTCGAGTATATTCTCTCTGCACCTCAGCCTATTTTGGGGGAGGGTTAAAACTTTGTGGGGAAGGCCGGTTTTCTCGGGCCTCTTCCGCATAAGTTTTCTTGTTAGACTCCAAATTGAGGGGGCTAGGTGACACCCTAGTTTATGCCACAATTTTGGGGCTGGGCCTTGGTTCCCTTTTAACCCCCTGTTCACTGGACTGCTGAATAGAGTATAATATTGTACTCTCTTTGATCAGCCAGTCCAATGAGCAGTTCTCATCAAAATCTCCAGCTAAGTTAAGTTTGATGTGTGCGGGCAATGCTCCGTAAAATAAATTCACAAATTTTGAGCTTTCAAATATGGGGTAATCTTCGGCCATACTGCACGCACTTTTTAGTACAGAAAGGAATTCTATAGGGCTTTGATTGGCACTACATTTTAAACTGTATACAGCTATTTTCGCAGCGGTTTAAGTGCGAGATTGCCCAAACTCCTTTTTGCACTGAATTTTTGTTTCACTCCAAGAATGAATATTCATATCCTTTAGTGAAGCAAAGAATTTGTGATGTTTGCCCTCAAATACCCAGGGCAGAAATTCAATTTTGACTGCTCACTAGTAACATTTATTATGGATAAAGCATTTTCATAAGTCACTAAGTGGTCAATTATAGAACTGGTTCCCTTGTTGGAAAACTTAGGTACTGCGCCACTTAAAAAAGTAATTATTTTAGGTGTGTCATATGCCTTATTAGACTATCTTGGGCTTTCCTAGGGACCTTCTTGTTAGGGTTGGAGTGTTCCCTATCTGCCCTTTTACTATGGGGAGACCCCCTACTACGTTAGTACTATGTGGGCTATTTGGGTAGCTGGCTCCGCCCTCTGACTCACTACTAGAGCTTCCCCCCTCATCTAAAGTATAGCAGTTCCCTGAATTTATAACCTGAGGTGACTGTCTATTTGGAAGTGTATTTCTGACCCAGTAGGGGTCCATTGTTTAAAATTGTCCCTAATATTCTGCAGTTCATTTCTCATCAATTCTTTAAGGGATTTAAAATGATTTGCATTATCCTCATTGCTAATAGAGGGGTTTTCATTATGACGATTATGACGCCTTTTTAACCCACTTAACTTTCTTTGGCTTTGTGCGAGTTGTTTATGCAAATCTTCTATTTGAGCTATTAAACTGGTTATATTTTTGTAAGGTGGCCACGTTTTGTGCAAACTCATCAATTTTATCCTGGACTCGTTCTGCCTCTTCCTCATCTAACCTTAAGGAATAATTTTCACCCCTTAGTTGCTCCAATTGTGAGTTTTGTACTTCAATCTTATTGTACATTTTATCGTTCACATAGAGGTGCAGACCCCAAGTTTTGAAAATTATTTCCTCTCGCTTCCTCGACTTTTGAGGTCGGCCAAATTTTAACAGCCCTTGAAATATTTCGCTTTCGCCACACCGTATATTATTTGAAATATTTTTGGCCTTAGTCTTAATGTAAGCTCCTAATTCTCCCTTTTTTTAAGGTAAGTAATGGCTTCCGTTTTAAGCGTTTCTGCCAAACGGACGATTTTGGGGAACATATTTCAATACTATGCATAGATTCATTGGATTCACTTCTAGTAACAGACATTATTATTTTGGCTTAGTATTTGGTTAAATTAAAACGCTAATACAATTTTGACCAACAAGATAATTTTTTTTTAAATATGAATATTAATTTTGAAAAATTATTAAAATAAATTAAAAAAATTTATATATATTTTTTTCTTTTTTATAATCTCTATTTACTACAAATATATTATATCAATATGATAAATATAATAATGTTCTAGCGGTGCCTCCAGATAATATGTCAGTATATACCAGGGTTATAATACAATTTATTTATATTATTCTTTAAAACAACCTCCAATTAAAATGTATATATGAAACAATTAAAATTAATATAAAATCATAAATTCTTGAGATTAGTTAAATGTATAAACACATTGAAATATATTTATATGGAATAGAAACTAGATTATGGCCTCTATGTATCAAGCTGTCTACTTACCTGCATTCGCCGGCCCAATATGCTCACCTAAGCTCGCCTACCATCGCCGCCGCGGACCTGAATACATTCGCCAAAGTTATCAAGAAACCTGTCAAGAAGCCACGCACCAAGTACGGAGCGATGAGCAGCGGACTGTTGTTAACTGACAGTCATCGATCTCACTGCTCATCGGCTTCTTCGCAGCTTTCTTGCTAGCCTGTCACTAAGCACTCACACTAAACTATACTGTTTTACCCCCTAAACCGCCGCTCCCGGAGCCCCCCGCACCTAAATAAAGTTATTACCCCCTAAACCGCCGCTCCTGGACCCCACCGCAACTATAATAAATATATTAACCCCTTAACCTCCGCTCCCGGACCCCGCCGCAACCTACATTATACCTATTAACCCCTAATCTGCCACCCCTACACCGCCGCCACCTACTTTATACTTATTAACCCCTAAACCACCGCTCCCGGACCCCGCCGCAACTAAATAAATATATTAACCCCTAAACCGCCGCTCCCGGACCCCGCCGCCACCTACATTACATTTATTAACCCCTATCCTGCCCCCCTACACCGCCGCCACCTACAGTACATTGATTAACCCCTAATCTACCCCCCCTACACCGCCGACAATATATTAAATTAATTAACCCCAAAACCTAAGTCTAACCCTAACCCTAACACCCCCCTAACTTAAATATTATTTAAATTAATCTAACAAAATATTCATATAATTAAATAAATTATTCCTATTTAAAACTAAATACTTACCTATAAAATAAACCCTAAGATAGCTACAATATAATTAATAATTACATTATAGCTATTTTAGGGTTTAATTTTATTTTACAGGCAACTTTGTATTTATTTTAACTAGGTACAATAGCTATTAAATAGTTATTAACTATTTAATAGCTACCTAGCTAAAATAAATAAAAAATTACCTGTAAAATAAATCCTAACCTAAGTTACAAATACACCTAACACTACACTGTCAATAAATTAATTAAATAAATTAACTACAATTATCTATAATAAAATACAATTAAATAAACTAAACTATATTACAAAAAACAAACACTAAATTACAAAAAATAAAAAAATATTACAAGAAGTTTAATCTAATTACACCTAATCTAAGCCCCCTAATAAAATAAAAAAGCCCCCCAAAATAATAAAATTCCCTATCCTAAACTAAATTACAAATAGTAGTAATCAGCTCTTTTACCAGCCCTTAAAATGGCTTTTTGCCTATTTAATTTTAGGTAATTGTAGTTAATTTTTTTAATTAATTTAATGATAGTGTAGTGTTAGGTGTATTTGTAACTTAGGTTAGGTTTTATTTTACAGGTAATGTTTTAATTATTTTAACTAGGTAGCTATTAAATAGTTATTAACTATTTAATATCTATTGTACCTAGTTAAATTAAATACAAAGTTGCCTGTAAAATAAAAATAAATCCTAAAATAGCTACAATATAATTATTAGTTATATTGTAGCTATCTTAGGGTTTATTTTACAGGTAAGTATTTAGTTTTAAATAGGAATAATTTAGTTAATAATTGTAATATGTATTTAGATTTATTTAAATAATATTTAAGTTAGGGGGGTGTTAGTGTTAGACTTAGGTTTAGGGGTTAATAAGTTTAATTTAGTTGCGGCGGGGTCCTGGAGTGGTGGTTTAGGGGTTAAACAATTTATTTAGTTGCGGCGGGTTCCGGGTTCCGCAGGATAGGGGTTAATAACTTTATGTAGGTGGCGGCGGTATAGGGGGTGGCAGATTAGGGTTTAATAGGTATAATGTAGGTGGCGGCGGGGTCCGGGAGCGGCAGTTTAGAGGTTAATAACTATTATATAGGTGGCGGCGGTGTATGGGGGGGCAGATTAGGGGTGTTTAGACTCGGGGTACATGTTAGGGTGTTAGGTGCAGACATCTCCCATAGAAATCAATGGGATATCGGGCAGCACCGAACATGAGCTTTCGCTGCTGTCAGACTCCCATTGATTCCTATGTGATCTGCCGCCTCCAGGGTGGCGGATTGAAAACCAGGTAGTGCTGAGCGTACCTGCTAGTTATTTGATAACTAGCAAAAGTAGTCAGATTGTGCCGAACTTGCGCTCGGCACATCTGGAGTGACGTAAGAATCGATCTGTGTCGGACTGAGACCGGCGGATCGTAGCTTATGTCACTAGATTCTACTTTTGCCGGTCTCTAGCCTTTGATAGCTATGGCGAATCAGCCTCACCACAAATACGCTGCGGAATTCCAGCATATTTGCGGTTGACGGCTTGATAACTAGAGGCCTATGAATCAACCATACGCATTTATGCTGTTATAATATTCTTTACAAAGATCATAAAAGATATACCCTTAAAATTAACTTTACTCACAATAATCACATTAAAATACCACAATAAAATACCAGAGTAAGGACCGTTAACTTAACAATGCTTAGCTAGACAATATAACAAAATACTTTAACATCCAATTGATATGCCAATTTATTTAAACTGAAATAACCTATTATTTAGCTACAATAATGCAAATTCTAATATATATATATATATATATATATATATATATATATATATATATATATATATATATATATATATATATATATAGTAATAACTGTAATTAATTTATTATATTAAAATACAAAATTGTTTCTAAACATTAATATGTAATACCAGTATACTTACTACAATCTAACTAAAGCTTTAGAATATCTTTGATTTAAAATATTAAATATACAGTTGCTTATACTTTTCCAGATCACCAGTTTGAGAATTCAGTTAATATCCAAATATGTCTATCGTCATATGTTATAGGAGAATTATGCATATTTGTAAGAGAATTAATCTTGATAGTCTCTTATCCACAAAGAGTGTCCCAACGTATTTGTCTTACAGAAAACTGTGTTCGCACACTGGTCTCTCTATAAGCAAAAATGGCAGCAAGCAGGATTGCAACAGTTACCAAGAAAAAAATTTCAGCCAAGTTTTCTTTCTTTGTCTCTGTATGCAGGGAGTTTTTTTCCGACAAAACTCCTCCCCATTTCTTAATCATTTGATAGATTTGGATACGCCCTCTTCTCTGGTTGGCTACTGGGAGATGCCATTTTTAACAGCCAAATGCCTTTTGGTTGTAATACTGGATTTGGGCCATCGGGGGCAGCAGACAAAGACAAAAAAGTTTCATTTTCAATACTGCTAACAGTCTGTCTAATCTCAAAATGTTTATTAAATACACTATAGTTTCCAGCATTAATAACTTACAATTTTAATATAGATGGGGTTATTTTATACTATTTACCTTGAGTATTTCAAGATTAAACATGAATATACTCCACTTATAATATCTTAAAAATGCGTTTAAAAATCATATTTCTATGAAAAGATTTAAAAGGATTATAATACCTTCATCATAGACTCAATTACTTTTTCAGTTATCATCTTAATATCACATACATACCTTGAGATCAGCGATCAGATGTAGTTTCGCATAATTCTATCTATACTGGATTACTATCCCATATTAATATATATATTGTATATCTGTATATCTCTTGCTGAGTGTCTAGAAACATATGATATTATTTACAGCACAAATTATATATGTACTTATTAGATGCCTGAAAAATATAAAAATATATTATCCATTTTGAAACAAGTTGTTTAAACATTGACATTGATTATATAGCTACTTATTAAGTTCAGCAAATACTTATCTAATATGTTACTGTGAGGCATTTCTTCACAATTATATACATTTTTAAACAATACTGAGGTATATCTTACTTGGAATTTAAACATAAGTTGTACTTTAAAAATGAATTTCAAAGTTACAATGCAAGATGTGTTTCTGCTTTCTCCTGCTATTTTCGATTTAGACGTACGTCTGAGCTTCGTGTATTTGAAACTCAGTAGGGGACACTTAACACCTAGATGAGAGCAGCTATATCCTCTGAGTATGTTTGTATATTCAGATATCAGTTCAGACTAAGTGACTGCTTTTTCAGATAGGCAAAAACTCTGTATACAAGTTTCCTTTGAAATAGATAATTTGAGATATCCTGGCCTGTAATGTATACCCAGTCACAGCAAGGGGGGTCTGTATCATCCTGAGATTTTACAGATGTGAGTCCCTTTGTTCTCTAATCAGGAAAAAGGAGGACTGGTCTATTTTGGTTATAGCCCACACAACTCATGTCAAGGGAGATCTTAGCTGACATCAAATATCAAAATGTATTTGATACATATGTAGTTTATTTAATGCTATTCACAGGTACCCTGACAGTATGAGGCATAATAAAAGCCTTTATACACTTGTTTATAAATAGATACAAGTAAAAACGCTGACAGGGTACAGTTTATCTCCATGTGGTATCAGCAAGGAGGAGACCAAAGCTGGGAGGAAGTTGGTGTGCCAATGAAGAGATAGGCAACCTTAGGCCAGAGACACCATATCGGGCAACTGCTTGGCACTATTCTGACGACCCCAGTGAATAGGGACTCATGGCACACAGTAAGGAGGACTGTAGTGGGGACTTGGGAAGTCCCCCTTTGAGGCAGTAAGTTGAGCCCTTATGTGGAGACAGGCAAGGTATGTGTGGTAAAATAAGTGGCCTGGAGGACAGATCTAGGAAAAAGAGTTTAAAGATAAAATGAATATCAGATTCAAGCCAGAGTAATGATCTAAACAACTATCTTCACAATCTATTTCAATATTTAATGAAAGATCTAAATACGTATCAAATTGTATTTGAAAGAGCACACAGAACTGCAATTGATAAAAGAAATAACACAAAGGATGTGATCATAACACTTTATAAATTTACATCTTCCTAGCAGTTTTGTGCCTGTACTTCACAGATTTAGTGTTACTTTCGGTATCGCAAAGAGGAGGAATCCCCTGACGTATATATATAAACTTATACAGCAACCACATGGGATACTTGTTTATAGGCAAAACCAGACAGTCCTCTAGCGCAGTGTTTGTCAACCACGGGTATAAAAAAAATATCAGATAAGCTAGATTACATGGACATGAAACCCAACATTTTTCTTTCATGATTTAGGTAGAACATACAATTTTAAACAATTTTCCAGTTTTACTTCTATTATAGAATTTTTTTCATTCTCTTGGTATCATTTGTTGAAGGTGCAGCAATGCACTACTGGTTTCTAATTGAACACATGGGTGAGCCAATGACAATCGGTAAATATATGCAGCCACCAATCAGCAGCTAGAACCTAGGTTCTTTGCTGCTCCTGAGCTTACCTAGATAAACTTTTCAGCAAAGAATAACAAGAGAAGAAAGCAAATTAAATGACAGAAGTAAATTGGAAACTTGTTTAAAATCATATGCGCTTTCGGAATCATAAATGCCTAATTATGACTTTACTATCCCTTTAAAGCAGAAAATTATTTTACATGAAAACTCCTTACCAGTCTTTCCAGATCTATGTTTTGCACAATTGCAGCAGAGAAGAAGAATGACATATCAACATAATTTTTCAAACAAATAAAATTCAATATTTATGGGGTTACCCATTTATTTTAAAAGTCTCTCTAAATGGAAAGACTACTATACTGTATATAAAAGCAAAAGAAGATTTCCAGGATTTGAAATGAAAATTATACTTCGACATCCTCTCATTTTCTTCATATGTTTTGAATAGGAAATTTGGAGAGATTGTGTTTCTTCTTTTTTTTTCTTAAAGTTGTTTCTGAATGTCAACAATGAACTATGTTATCATAATTCCACAGTTATAGAAAAGGAAATTATTCACTTTTTGTATTACTTTAAAGATGCTGTTTAATGTCAATCATTAACTATGCTTTCATAGTTCCTTAATTTTAGCGAAGTGCATATTAAGCAAATATTATTAAAAAAAAATGAAAAGCAAACATTTTCCCTATCTTTGTTGGTGCAGATGTGGCAAAATTGATGATATAGACACACACACACATATATATATATATATATATATATATATATATATATATATATATATATATATATATATATATATATATAAACTCTCTCTCTTTGGGACAGGAAAAAGTTTGGATTTTGGAATATTTGTAAAGTACTGTAATCAGAAAGGTAATATTTTTGTTTTGAAATAATAACAACTTTTGTAATTGATATGTTAATTTAAAATGGCTAAAAACACTAGTTGCACAGACATCATCTGAAACTTAGTTTAATGAAGAACATAGCAAAAGCAAAAGCTGTTATCGAAAGAATATTTGGTATATTGAATAGACGTTTCCAGCATCTACATAATACTGGTGGTGCTCTTAAATACTCTCCATTGATAAGAATATTAATATGGAGATGATTGAAATGGTCAAAGACGAAGATGTGGACCCTAAAGGGCTGAGTGCTGATGACAACAATCTTAAAACACATATTAGAGAAACAGTAGTTTTCAATTATTTTTATATTTTTAATGTAATATATTTCAGCCAAAAAAACATATAAATAATATGTAAACATGTGTATTTGTTTCCTTTAAGCATTTTAAACATTGGCAAACCTAGAATGACATTCCATTTATGAATGAGAAAAAGGGATTTAAAAAGGATTTGTAATTAATTTTAAGGGTTTTTCATTTTTATTTATTCTACATGCAAAATAATTTAGAATAACAAAATATTTTCATCTTCTTCAAGGTATTTTTAATACTTTAAATACTATGGCCCAGATTACAAGTGGAGAGCTATTGAGGGTGCCATGCAGGGTGCAATATCAATATCTCGGGACTTTGCTAAAATTAGTGTGCAAATTCATGTTACAATTTCCTAGTAAAACAGAATTTCCAGAAAAGGTTTAGCTCAGCTGACATCCTATACTTTCAACAGGCAACGCTAAACATTGCTCATATTTCAAGTTGGAAGTTATGGGTTGAGCTTGAGCGCAACGTAATATAGCGCTAGAAGAATTACCGAGACATGAGACTGGAGGTAAATTGTTAGGACTATAAAAATAAAGTATTACACTCATATTTACACATATTTACGTAAAAATATGTTTATTATTGAACAATTTGTTTAGAAAGGGTTTAAAATGAAGTTAGTATGTGTCAAGGTGTTTTATAGTGACACAAATACCTTTCTCCTTGGGATTTTGACCCGGGAACGGCTCTGACACACAGTCTTCACAGCAGAAAGTACTCAATACAAACTGGATTAAGGTGTAAAAGCTTTGGCCTGTTTAATTCACATACCATTTGCAGATATACAGTTTTAACATAAACAAAATAAATCCTTGCACAATGGCACTTACTAAACAGAATAAAGCTCCACACAGGTTTCAAGTCTTACAGGCCTAGAACCTTTAGACAGCAGCACAACTCCAGCATATAATCTGCCTTTAAAGGGACAGTACACTGTAAAATTGTTTTTATATTAATGTATTTTCAATGACTTGTTATACCAGCTGCAGAGTATAAAATCTATGAGATATTGCATTTTCAGGTTTATTTGTGTATATGAAGTAGCTGGTTTTGTGCATTTAAACCACAGCCTATTATAATGAGCTTCAGGTAATATCAGATCTCATTTTACATTTTCAATTCCATCACAGTGTAGAATTTGTGGTGAAATTTACGGCCAGATTACGAGTTTTGCGTTATGAGGGGTGCGTTGCACGTTATTGTCACCGCTCACTTTCCTACAGCGCTGGTATTACAGGTTTTTACAAACCCGGCGTTAAAAGGCAAGAAGTAAGAGTAGAGCAAAATTGTGCTCCATACCGCACTCCAATACCAGCGCTGCTTAAGTCAGCGGTGAGCTGGTTGTACGTGCTCGTGCACGATTTCCCCATAGACATCAATGGGGAGAGCCGGCTAAAAAAATGCCTAACAACTGCAATAAAGCAGTGTAAAGCTCCGTAACGCAGCCCCATTGATTCCTATGGGGAAACACATTTTATGTTTACACCTAACACCCTAACATGAACCCCGAGTCTAAACACCCCTAATCTTACACTTATTAACCCCTAATCTGCCGCCCCGACATCGCCGACACCTACATTATACTTATTAACCCCTAATCTGCAGCTCTGTATATCGCCGCCACTATAATAAACATATTAACCCCTAAATCGCCACACTCCCGCATCACAAACACTAGTTAAACATTATTAACCCCTAATCTGCTGTCCCTAACATCGCCGTCACCTACCTACATTTATTAACCCCTAATCTGCCGCACCCAACGTCGCCGCCACTATAATAAAGTTGTTAACCCCTAAACCTAAGTCTAACCCTAACCCTAACAACCCCTAACTTAGATATAATTAAAATAAATCTAAATAAAACTTACTATCATTAACTAAATAATTTATATTTAAAACTAAATACTTACCTATAAAATAAACCCTAAGCAAGCTACAATATAACTAATAGTTTTCATTGTATCTAGCTTAGGGTTTATTTTTATTTTACAGGCAAGTTTGTATTTATTTTAACTAGGTAGAATAGTTACTAAATAGTAATTAACTATTTAATAACTACCTAGCTAAAATAAATACAAATTTACCTGTAAAATAAAACTTAACCTAAGTTACACTAACACCTAACACTACACTACAATTAAATAAATTACCTAAATTAAATAAATTAACTAAATTACTGTAAATACAATTATCTAAATTACAAAAAACAAACACTAAATTACACAAAATAAAAAACAAATTACAAGAGATTTAAACTAATTACACCTAATCTAATAGCCCTATCAAAATAAAAAAGGCCATCCAAAATAAAAAAAACCCTAGCCTAAACTAAACTACCAATAGCCCTTAAAAGGTCCCTTTGCGGGGCATTGCCCCAAAGAAATCTACTCTTTTACCTGAAAAAAAAAATACAAACAACCCCCCCAATAGTAAAACCCACCACCCACACAACCGACCCCCCAAATAAAACCCTAACTAAAAAATCCTAAGATCCCCATTGCCCTGAAAAGGGCATTTGTATGGGCATTGCCCTTAAAAGGGCATTTAGCTCTATTGCGGCCCAAACCCTAACCTAAAAATAAAACCTACCCAATAAACCCTTAAAAAACCTAACACTAATCCCCAAAGATCCACTTACAGTTTTGAAGAGCCGACATCCATCCTCAATGAATCCGGGAGAAGTCCTTAACGAAGCGGCCAAAAGTCCTCAACGAAGCCGGAAGAAGTCTTCATCCAAGCCAGGAGAAGTGGCCCTCCAGACGGGCAGTAGTCTTCATCCATCCGGCGCGGAGTGGGTCCATCTTCAAGACATCAGGCACGGAGCATCCTCTTCCAACGAAGTCTTCTTCCTGAATGAATGTCTCTTAAAGTGACATCATCCAAGATGGAATTTTGTCAGCCAATCGGAATTAAGGTTGAAAAAATCCTATTGGCTGATGCAATCAGCCAATAGGATTGAACTTCAATCCTATTGTCTGATCCAATCAGCCAATAGGATTGAGCTTGCATTCTAATGGTTGATTGGAATAGCCAATAGAATGCAAGCTCAATCCTAACTACTGACTTTAGAATGTGTTACAAATCTTGCGGGATAGGCTGTACCGCTCACTTTTTGGCCTAAAAAAAAAGCTTGTAATACCGGCGCTATAGAAGTCACATTGAAAAAAGACTATACACAAATTGCGTAAGTTGATTTGCGGTAAGGCCAAAAAAGTGTGCGGTGCCCCTAAATCTGCAAGACTCGTAATACCAGCGGTAGTAAAAAAGCAGCGTTATGAGACTTAACGCTGCTTTTTTACTCATAACGCAAGACTTGTAATCTAGCCGTTAGATTCCATTCTACACAATCCCATTAGCTCTATATACATATATCTCTATATGTATATGTTCTTCATTTAGAAGAAAAAATTATTTTTATTTTTAATTATATATTTCTGTATATATATATATATATATATATACAAAATATATCTGTATCTATTTATATTCATATAAATGTATAGCTAAAAATATATATTTAAGTAAAAAAATATACAGATATTTATATAGAACTATATTTTTTAAAATAAAAAGAACATCTAAGCGAAGAATATAGGAATTTCACGTATTCTTAACACACCTCTGGCTTTGGTACAGTTGGACTAGAGTATCTTTGGGATAGAACATGAAAAAAAGAAAAGGCTGTTTTTAGCGTTCCCCATAGAAGTCTATGGGAAAAGGAATTTAGAGCGGTCGTGTTATTTGACCTCCAGATAAGAAATACATTTTTACTTCCAACTTTTAATGCCAGCACAAACAAGGGAGCGCTATTGATTTACGTTACTTACTGCTTAGTAACAATGTTTTACATATAGTTTAAAGTTCAAAGACTCAATTTACAGAACGTGTTTACTTGTAAAATTGTGGCCACACTGTACAAAACATTTATTAAGCAGCGGATGCTGCTTCGGAGCCCCCATCATTTCAGGTCCACCTGAAACGGAAGTTAAGCTCCTTAACTTCTCCACTACCTTTTAGGTGGCGGACTGAATTTGATCCAATTGGGATGATTGACTGCCCCTACTAGTGGCCGATTGGCCGCCAGTGAGCAAGGGGCGGCATTGCAAAAGCATGTTACCAGAAATGCTTGTTCAATGATAAATGCCGACAGCACAGCGCATCATGTCCACTCGCCTTTTAATAAATCTACCCCTATGTAGAAGTAAACTCGTTCAGTACAGTGTGAACTTACTTTAAAAAAATTCTTGATTCTGGTAGCTCAATGTATTATATACAATGTTAAAAAAGATGTATTTTTAAAAGATTTAAATAGTGCAAACTGTAAAAAACACATGAATACTCGAGTCGTCAATTTCCCCGACCCAATTAACAAATAAAGTTTTATATGGACCCAATAAATAACACACAGACAACTCATCTTTGGTATAAAATTCTGGCCACAGCCTGTTTATTAAATAACAAATATTTAAATTTTCAACACCATAAATACTTAGTAAAATTGACCAAAAACTGCGTTGCTAGTCCCAATTGCTTTAATTCTTCAATGCTCACTACAAAATCTCTTTCTTTGACCAGGTCGTATCACAACTTCAGCTGGACATAGCAAGTAGATAAGTCTGTTAATTTACTACCCAAATAACTAACTCCAAGGAACATTGTACCCAAGGAGCTGCATATTTAGCCCTCCCACCCTTTGGGGAGGCTACCAAACCATTTAATGGCCTTGGTCCCCCATGTAAAATTACTGAGGACTAGCACCCCCGCCAGCTGTGACAAATAAAAGACAATTATAAAAGAAACTCATAACTCTGCCCAGTTCCGCCACCCTTCACAACAATGTTTTTAATCTTTCCTGAATATCCAGAATGAAAAGCCTCAACCCAAACTCATTCAAGTGAACACCATCTCTTATATATATAATTCTCCCTCACCAACATCTTCCAAATTGTCATGATGGACAACATACCTGTTGATCCTCCTTATAAAGGAAGCCACCAACTTATTCACTTTCTTACTACTATTGTACAGCTTAGACTGATCCCAGGCTGCATGCCAGACCAAACACGGCACAATGTTACTTGTTAGACCAAACAATAAGCAAATTCCCTCAACCTCGCCAAGTCTTTCTTTATCCTCCACACAAGCTCCTTCTGAGGTAAAACCCCCAAATCGTTGCCCACCGCGTGAACAAACAAAATGTCAGGAGAAGGAAAATGTTTAAAGTTATCCACCACAAGCAACAAAACTCGGTCCCAACGAAGACCACGCACTCCGAACCATTTAAAGTGAATGTTACCTAAACTGAAACGATAGCAGTTAAAAAATGAATGAGAGTTTCATTTATCAAATTTTTAGTAGATACTAATCTTCAGAGATATTTAACTCTGAACGCTATAGGGATATAGCCCCTTTGCACAAACATCACTGCCCGGGGGGAAATAACGATTTGTTGATTGCAGATGAGTCATCTGTCAATCAAATGCTGTAAATGGCGACCGGAGCTTTGGCTCTTTTCCCTATAGCGTTCAGAGTGGAATATTTCTGAAGATAAGTATCTATCTGATTCAGTTTTTAACTGCTATCCTTTCAGTTTAGGTAATAGTGTTAAATTGACAATCACGTTAAGCAAAACTTTATCTCTGCCAAAACCCATCTGAAGGCCTTCCTCCTTCTCCACAGCGACTCTTCTGGCCCAGTATACAAAAGAGTGGCCCACCACCTAGACATGCACGGGACCTAGAAAAAAGTAAACAAGCACAAATTAAACCCTCAAATGAGGGTGAACATAAGAACGGAAACAAGTTGAACTCCACCTCCCGACTCCCCGTATAACATCCTCTCCCAAACCTAAAACGTCCACCTCAGTGGCCACCCCTATCCGGAATGAGTGCGAGCCAAACTCAAACTGATTCAGACCTAACCTCCAAAGGCCTTGCTGAACACCACCCTAAACTGAAAATGAGACAGAGCCTAGCCGTCCATATACACCAACAAGGAGCCCCCCACCTGTGGTCTGACTTCAAGAAACCTATGCAGAGCTAAACAAGGGAAAATGCTTACACCCATAAGAAATAGGACCACAGACTTCCCCTTCCCCAATCGGTCTGCTTTGGATCTACTCAAGAAAATGGACACCTTAGAGTCCGTCACTATCACATATTCCACTTTCAACCCCCCCATGAGACCACTGGTTGCCACTAATTAATTCAGAGATGCGAAAAGCACAGAAGAAAGCTAAAGAGAAGGCAGCCTGAAAAAGAAATACCTTATAATCAGAATCACACACCACCTGTAACACCCTTCACAATTTTCCAAACAGTGAAAAAGAAACCGAGCGCCGACAGTACCTGCTAAAATCGACTGTCTTTAGGCCATTAACTATTTGCCTGATGCAAAAGAACTTTGTGATATCTACAACATTCAACAACCTTAAATGAAATGCAAGGGCGGTCAACTTTCTATCCACCACTGAAGGAGAAAGCCATCTCAATTTCCATGACCAAGTCCACTGCAACAGAACCCTCACACAGGCCACATCACTATCCACAACCCCTTGTGCCTTAATTCGCTCTTCCCATTCCCCCCATACCTGTGAATAAGTGGCCCAAAAAATTGGAGCTAAGGAGACTCTCTCCAGATCGGCAAGTCCTCTGTGCCAATGCTCCATAGTGACTCCGGGAAAGTCTTCCCAACTGAAAGCACTGCCACTTAAATCGAGAAAGGGCATCAGCAATTGAGTTTTGTACACCCGGAATATGCCTAGCCCTCACCAACACATTCAAATGCATGCACTGCAGCACCAAAACCCTCAACAACCTTATCACAGGAGGGGAAGAGGAACGCAAACCATTAATTACAAATACTACACCCATGTTATCTGTTGAAAACATGACTGACCTGTCACTCAGTTTCTCACTCCACACGAAGAGAGACACCAAAATGGGAAAAAGATCCAAAAAGACCAAATTTTTAACCAAATCAGACAACCTCCATCCAGCAGGCCATTCAGACGCACACCACTCATTCCCAAATATAGCACCGAACCCGATGCTGCCTGCTGTGTCTGTAATGAGCCCCAACTCCTCATTAGATATTCTCGGGGCCTGGATCAGTAGTGACCCATTAAAGTTACCAAGAAAAATTCTTAAGACTCACAGGTTTATTTTAAGGGGCACAAACAGCCACATAAAATTATGAGGCTGTTGTTTACCTGAAGAAGCAAGTGAAAGCCTGCGACAAAAAACTCTCCCCATAGAGATAATCCAGCAGACGAAATGTAACTTTCCAAGCAATGAATGCATCTCTACTAGCTTAAACTTCTTTTCCAATAAAAAATGATCAATCCCTTTTATAAGATCCCATACCTTGCTTTCAGGGAGTCTACATTCCATTAAAACTGAATCTATTGTAATGCCCAAGAAACACAACACTGTTGTTGGGCCTTCAGATTTGTAGAGTACGCTAGGCATTCCAAAATCATCTGCAATATGGTTAAACGTATCTCTCAACCTGGTGCAGCTTGTGGAACCAGGAGGACCCACAAACAAAAAGTCATCTAGATAGTGGAGCAAGGTTGGCAAGCCAGATCTTCCGCACATGACCCACTCCAGAAATGAGCTAAAACTCTCGAGCAGAGAGCAGGAAATTGAGCACCCCATCGGAATTTGGGTCAGTGTAAAATGTTTTTTTGTTTTTTTATTTCATAACAATTCAAAAGAACATGGGCTAGCAAAACACTTGCATACAAGTGAGTTGAATTGCATGCACCTCATACCATTTTCTCCCTTAGAGAAAAGAAGATGAGGGATGAAAGGGAGGGAAAGGAAAGAAGGGAGAGAGAGAGAGAGAGAGAGAGAGAGAGAAGAAAAAAGTGGGGAGGGTGAGGAGAAAAGGGGGAGGGAAAGAAAGGAGTGAAAGAAGGGAGTAAGGGAGGGAATTGAGAGAAAGAAGGGAGGGAGGAAGGGAATGAAAGAAGGGAGGGAGTTGAGGGAGGAAGGGAGTTGGGGAAGGAAGGGAGGGAGAAAGGTAAAGAAGGGAGATAGGAAGGTAGGGAAAGAAGAATACACTGTGAAACAATCACTGCCCTTTACATGCAACAACATACAGTAATTACCATCATCCAAGTAATTAAACTTTTTAAGTGTCCGTTTACTATTTACTTCATGGGTTCATGAATGCAGAGAAAGCTAGCTATTAGTAGCTAACATACATTAGCACTGAGAGTTTATGACTAGACATCACAAGCTGATCTAAGCAGTGCACAGACGCATCCAGTCTGTTAGTTATTAAGACCTGCAATAAGCATTGCACTCACAGACCCACCATAGCTGACAAGGGGAGGCAGCATATCGGCACAAGGTCTTCTTCTCCAGCCTCACCTTGTAGGCATATCCCGGGCAAGTTTCTCACCAAGAACGCTTCCACTGCAAAAATGCTGGCGGCTCTAAATGAAGCAACAGTTTAAAGGACCAATGCCTGTGAAGAGCAACCTTAATCAGCGCATGTGCCTTGTCTTCTCTGTAAAAGTCTGCACTTTATCGCTCACTGTACTGTGTGCTGGCTTTTAGAGAGAGGATAGGGCAGATGTGCTGCCCCTCCAAAATCTGCCTTCCTAGGCACCGGCCTTGTTGGCGTAGGCCATAATACGCCCCTGGTCTACATAGAACACGCTTTCGAAAATACAACCCAACAGCTTGTGGGAGATGGGATGTGTTACGGTACCAACAGTGTACCAAGGGTTAATACCAGGGAACAACGTCCTGCATAGGGAATCAGCAATTCACAAACCAGCCAGTTTTCAGGTTTAAACAGAATGACTACTTTATTTGAAGGCAGCACACAGATTTATACACCCTGGCTTCAGGTTACAAAGGGCATTGGTTTAACAGTAAAGCAAACATATGAACAATGCATCAAACCTCTAACAATTGTCTATTCACAGGTAAAACAGATTAACATATTAAGTTAATTAACTAGGGAAGAACGTTTACTCAGACAATCTGATGTTGGGCAGTCTAGTTAACATAATCACACAAGGACACAATCAGTTTACCCAGACAGACTCCTGAGACACAATCAGATCTTAAACATACATAGAATACATCTTATTAGAGAATATAGGAACAGTTCTTATTAGCTATAAAGTCTTTTATGCCCACTTTGCTTATAGAGTCACAATTGCTCCAACAAGGGGCACTCACACCCTGTACCCATCCTGTATTTATGGATACAGGGTGACATAGACATAAGACAGAGTTATGAAAGTACATGGGGTGTCCAGCATATAAAATTCCATATTTCCATGCAGTCTCTGGGTATCCTTAAGCCCATGTACCTCCAGCCCAAAGAATGTTCCATAACAGGCCCTCCAATGTACAGTGGCGAGATTGGTTTTGTCACATCTCTCCCCTTTTCCAAACAGACTAACAGGGTATCTGACCTCCTGCCGGTCAGTGCCCTGGTTAGTCCAGCAACCCACCCATAAAACACAATTAGTAGTACAGCCCACCCACAATAAATGGTTACTACACCTGAGTACGGGGAAAACTTGTCCATGTCCAGGTGCCTCACCACAGCTGTGTGGGGGACTGGTACGCTGAATTGGTGGGTTGCGAGGTGGGCAGAGACCAGCTGTACTCTGCCCGGGTGCCAGCACTACCATGGAAGTAGCCTGGTGGGAGCCTGGTTGATACATAGCTGTGCTGCTGGAGGGGGAGACCAATCGTCTCCCCTTTGGCTAAACAGCCGTGTTGCTGGGGGACAGGACCATCAAACTCCTCTCCCTCTGGTTTGTCATGCTCGGCTGTCCAGGGTATATACTGTGCCATATACCACCAGAGCGCCTGGTAGGCATGTCAGTTTGCTGGGACAATCCATCTGTATTCCTGTTATGAGAGAGAATTCCTGTCCATACAAACAAGGGTTCAAATTCCTCAGTGCCCAGACCAGGGCCAAACAGTCCTTCAAAATCCCATCAGCTTCTTTACGAGTTTTCTGTACCTGCTCTTTATAGGTATCCACAATCCCTTCATACTGACATAGGGTGCCCTTGAGTTGCTGCACCTCACTATGAGCCAGCGTCAGCTTCTCCTCCAGTGTCACTAAGTTTGTCTTTAATGTTTCATGTTCCACTCTCAAGCTGGTGTTTTCTGCAGTCTATCGGTGCAGCTTGTTTAGCAGAGATTCACGTTCTAAACGTGCTTTTTCCTCTGCGCTCCTCTTCTCCTTCATCAGCGCATTGTAACGGGACCTCCACATATCAATAGCGGACAGAGATTTACTGAGCTCAGCGTCCTGGGGCTTAGCAGCAGGTGGGTCAGTCTCTGCTGCACGGACCTGGGCACGGGTAGTCACAGAGTTAACATCAGCGGGACCCATAGGAGCGTAGGCAGAAACAAGGGGGGCCAAGTCATTTCCAAGAAGAACATCAGCAGGTAATTCCTTCTTGACCCCCACATTCACAGGTCTAGCGCCCACTCCCCAATCCAAATGTACCCTGGCAACAGGTAGGCTGAACACATCGCCCCCTGCTACCCTCACAGCCACAGTGTCTCCAGTGTACTGTTTCTCAGACACCAAGTTCTTTTGAAGCAAGGTCATGGTAGCACCAGTATCCCGTAGACCACTGACCTTCTTCCCATTCACTTTAACCAGTTGCCGGTTATTCCGGTGGGCAGCTTGCACAAGGTCTGCCTCATGTAGGATGCTCCAGCATTCTTGCGCCTCTACGTAGCGGGCCGCAGGCTGAGGATTACGTGGGATCCCGCCGGCGGGTCTTCTCCAGGACTGCGCTTGGTTCGCTGCGTTTAGGGGACACTCTGGTCTTTTGTGCCCTAGTTGCTTACATCTAAAGCACCGAATAGGTTGTGAGTAGCACCGCAGGGCTCTCTGAGGGTAGTTCGTGGCCGGAGGCCGTGTGGTATAGTGGTGCGCCAGGGTTTGGTAACTGGCAGCTGCTGGGGTGACTGGGGGTCTGTACTCCACTCTAGCAGGGGGCTTAGTGGTAGCAGTGTCCAGTTTGCGGGCATCCGTATACTCATCTGCCAAGCGAGCCGCTTCCTGCAGGGTGGAGGGTTTACGGTCCCGAACCCACTCTCGAACTCCTGCGGGTAATTTGTCGAAGCAATGTTCCAACAGGAATAGCTGCAGCACCTCTTCCCCAGATATGGCTTGGCACCCCGCTATCCAGTGAGCTGCTGTGCGGTGCACCTTACATGCCCACTCAAGGTAGGAATCTCCAGCTAATTTAACAGTGTCTCTGAACCGTCTCCGGTATGCCTCCGGTGTAACCGCATACCTGGAGAGCAGAGCCTCTTTTACAGTATTATAATCCCTGACTTCCTCATCTGGAATGGCCCGAAAAGCCTCTCTGGCCCGGCCGGATAATTTTCCAGATAATATCGTGACCCAGTCCTCTGCGGGTACCTTGTGTAGTGCACATTGCCTCTCAAAATCCGCAAGGTACCCATCAATCTCTCCTTCTGTTTCCAGGAAGTTTTTAAAAGCTGCAAAATTTACTTTTCTCTTTTCCATCTTAGTCAGTATTGTAATAATCCCCCTCTTCCTGAGGTTACTGGCTTGTGTAGTTGCTCTTCTGGGCGATAAGGTTCATTCCGTCGCTGCCACCAATGTTACGGTACCAACAGTGTACCAAGGGTTAATACCAGGGAACAACGTCCTGCATAGGGAATCAGCAATTCACAAACCAGCCAGTTTTCAGGTTTAAACAGAATGACTACTTTATTTGAAGGCAGCACACAGATTTATACACCCTGGCTTCAGGTTACAAAGGGCATTGGTTTAACAGTAAAGCAAACATATGAACAATGCATCAAACCTCTAACAATTGTCTATTCACAGGTAAAACAGATTAACATATTAAGTTAATTAACTAGGGAAGAACGTTTACTCAGACAATCTGATGTTGGGCAGTCTAGTTAACATAATCACACAAGGACACAATCAGTTTACCCAGACAGACTCCTGAGACACAATCAGATCTTAAACATACATAGAATACATCTTATTAGAGAATATAGGAACAGTTCTTATTAGCTATAAAGTCTTTTATGCCCACTTTGCTTATAGAGTCACAATTGCTCCCACAAGGGGCACTCACACCCTGTACCCATCCTGTATTTATGGATACAGGGTGACATAGACATAAGACAGAGTTATGAAAGTACATGGGGTGTCCAGCATATAAAATTCCATATTTCCATGCAGTCTCTGGGTATCCTTAAGCCCATGTACCTCCAGCCCAAAGAATGTTCCATAACAGGCCCTCCAATGTACAGTGGCGAGATTGGTTTTGTCACATCATGCACTGGTAGCAAGCGAAAGGCAGACTCAATGTCAATTTTTGCCTTCCTGACCAGTGATATGGCGAGGTCAAAGGAGGCGTATTTTACCGAAGCCAACTCTGGAGGAATACCGTTGTTGACCGAGCTTCCCTTCAGGAAAGATAGATGGTGAATCAACCTAAATTTACCAGATTCCTGCTTAGGGACCACACCTTAAGGGGAGATTTGCAGACCTGGAAGCGGTAAGAAAAAGGACCAGCCATTCTACCTAACTCCACTTCCTTCTGGATTTTATCACGAATCACCTGAGGCCATTCCTTAGCAGTGTTCAAGTTTCCTGAAAAATGCTCGGAAACCCCAACTGACAGCATGACAAAGCCAAAGGAAAAAACGTGTAAAAGCATGGCAGACTTTTCCCTATATGCTTTTCTACTCCCAAAGCTACCTACCCAGGGCTCCATCCTTTTCACTCTGATTGCGGTTACCCCCCTTTTCAGGCCATTCGGGCTTACCTGGCGTACGACTCTTCTTGAAACATTTGACAAAGAGGTAAGAGCCTCCGTAACCGGAGCACTCATGCCGACATTTGCACGAGGAGCCCCATTTTCACTGACCCTCATTAAATACACAGCAATATCCTTTTTGCTACCAGCCAGTGAGCTGTCTGTTGCCTATCTGCCAGCAGCTGCTAAAAATGACTGCGCAGCCTGAAGGGGGGCATAACCTTAAGCCAAAGGCCCATGTCCTTAATTTCTGGTTTAATGGCCAGACGTTGACGAAATCATTCGTCATACATCCACCAAGCCATACCACCATATGTGCGTTGCGCCGCGGCTATCTCATCCAGGTAGCATAAAAAGGGGGTGCCTTGATTTGGAAATCTAGCCTCCATAACACTTGTGTATATCATAAACGCCTGGAACCAATTAGTAAAGGTTCTCTGGAGCTTTCTGTAACGCTTTTTTCATTCGTCTTCTTTTTTGGCCGCTTCTTTTTTAATGTCCTCTGGGACCTCAAAGGATTGCTCCAAAGCCAGTAAAGAAAATAGCTCGATATATACTTCCTCTTCCAAATGTTTTCCCTGGTCTCCTTAGTAAGATGTAAGCGTAAGGGACTGATAGAACACAGGGAGGACCTGGACACACCCGTGTCCGCCACCCTCAGCTCATAGTTAGCCACTAACTTATCTGTGACCTCGACACTCAAGGCCTCATGGCTTCCAGGGGTGGAGACCTTGCACCCTTGTGCTTGAGTAGATAGTGCTGTTTGGCCATAACTCATGCCTAAAACTGGCCCACTCGCCAAAGAGGCCCAAACCTGAGCAGCAGGAGGCTGAGGGGGTTTAGAAGCCACTGAAGATTCCACCCTCTTAAATAATTCTCTAAGCCCCTCCACCAAATTACACATATCATTATCACTCACATGTGAAACATTCACTTCTTCTGGTGCCCCCACAGCCTGAGCCCTTCTACTTTGCTCACCTGCCACAGTTGCTGCAAGTTGGTCCTCCCAGGGTGGCATCCGTTCCTGAGCTATCCCTGCCGCAACCGGATCTTTCACCAGAGACCGGGGGGGAAATCCTGTTACACCTGCAAAAAAATGAATCTTATGACCTCTCCCATAAGGGGTACTTTGCATCTCATGACCCATCACCCTTGCCCGCACCGACTGTTCACTTTCAAACCTCCTCTTACCTTTTTGGGGCCAGACACACCCATTTGCATTTCCATGGTAAACTCCTCCCCCCATTCTCTCCCCCTGAAATGACCTATGTCCTCTGTCCCTCTGGGGCTTGCTCCTACTGCACATATTGCTGTACCTCTTTCCACCTTCTAACTCTACCTTGTCAGCCGTGTTCCTTCCAACCAAAAGACACCCTGCTTTCCCCTCCCACCTTCCTACCAGGCCTGATAGGATCTGTCATTAAAGCACCAGCCCTTGCTCCACCAGGACCTGTGTGGGCGCTCCCACTCACCACAATATGGCTGTCTTCATGGTCCAGCCACATAGAATCTGTCTATGAGTCTTCCAGGCGGAAGGACTCTTCAACCCCATCTTCAATAGAGCCCACAGACATACCTGCAGTGGAAAAACATTGATTAACACTGGCATATACATTAGTAAATGCAGAAAGATGGTGACCTAAATTAGACATAATCCTTGACTTTTGTCCCCTAGCATGTGATGCATGGACAACCATATCAGTATGCAGACTAAAAAGTGGACCTACACCTTGAGACCCAGGGGAAGGGGAGATAACGTCTTTACCCTCTGAAGAACTAGGGAAAGACTCTATCACTGCAGCATCTAGGCATACATTAGGGGTACCCCAACCTTGTGGTCCCTTATCCAAAATACCCTTATGCCCAGGCTGTGAATGAAGGGAGGGGGACCCTTAACTTGTGACCTACCAGCTCTAGGGCCCATGCTCAAAACAGGAAAGTGGACCTGATCCCCTACCCCTTCCTAGGGCCCTCTACTATGGGATCACCAAAGATCACAATTTTTTAGTGGGGGTGGTGCAATCACTCGGATACAAAAGGGGGCTTCCCAGCACCACACCTCCACTATGAGCTGTTAAATCCTCACAGATCCCAAGCTCCCCTACTACATAAACACCAATCCCAGCGCCCAGACCCTGCTGCCTATCAGGCTCCAAGGAGCCATCCAATCTAACTAGGCCCAATGCCGCAGGTAAACTCCTCTCATCAGGCCCTCACCTCACCTGGAGCATCCACGTGGGTTGAGTGGATGTCCGCCGTCACCGCGATTGCAGGCCGCTCCTCCCTCTGGTCTCCAAAAATCAGGACCTCTTGCATGCTCCTCTCATCCATCAAGCCACATTGAGCAGACCTCCTTGCCTCTCTGCTCTTCTTGGCCCTCCGTACCTCGGCTCAAGGCTGAGCTGCTCAGGGGTGCACGTGGTGCGGGATGATCCCGCTGGGATCTGACCGCCGCTGTAGGCTCCTTGCTTCCTTCCTCCACATTCCCCAAGACACCGGATAGCTCCTCCTGCAGCCAAGAAGGACCTCTAACACCTGCCACATCTCTAAGGCTGCTGAGGAGATCTTCAAGATCCATGGCAGATCACTGGGAAGAAACTATTAATGTTAAACAAAGTTCCTTGCTAAATTGCTAATTTACTAATCTTTTTTCTTTCTAAGATGGCACCCGCGATGCTGCACCTTCTTAAGTACCCCCCACTAAGTCCCGCCTACCCGAGATCACCTAGGCCTGTCTCCTCCCAAGGGGTCAAAGGCCCCCTCCCACTATGTCCCTCTGTGTCCTGGACCTCACTCTATAGTAAACCAAAAAGCTTGTGGCCAATTTCTTTATATAATATTAATCAAGAATTCATAAAGAAATATTGTTCATAAAAAATAAAGACATAAACAAATAAACACACCAAAATCTAAAACACATTTTATTTTAAGAATGAAGTTAGTTAAAATACCTAATACACAATTTTATAGTATTATATTATTTCAGTTCATACATGTAAATGGTATTATCATTCCGCACTGTCTCAGACCTGCCAACTTTGAAATAAAAGATCACAGTGTGCACAAATTTGCATATATATACAGTGGGGCAAAAAAAGTATTTAGTCAGCCACCAATTGTGCAAGTTCTCCCACTTAAGAAGACGAGAGAGGTCTGTAATTTTCATCATAGGTATACCTCAACTATGAGAGACAAAATGTGGAAACAAATCCAGACAATCACATTGTCTGATTTGGAAAGAATATATGTGCATATTATGGTAGAAAATAAGTATTTGGTCACCTACAAACAAGCAAGATTTCTGGCTCTCACAGACCTGTATCTTCTTCTTTAAGAGGCTTCTCTGTCATCCAATCATTACCTGTATTAATGGCACCTGTTTGAACTTGTTATCAGTATAAAAGACACCTGTCCACAACCTCAGACAGTCACACTCCAAACTCCACTATGGTGAAGACCAAAGAGCTGTCGAAGGACACCAGAAACAAAATTGTAGACCTGCACCAGGCTGGGAAGACTGAATCTGCAATAGGCAAGCAGCTTGGTGTGAAGAAATCAACTGTGGGAGCAATAATTAGAAAATGGAAGACATACAAGACCACTGATAATCTCCCTCCATCTGGGGCTTCACGCAAGATCTCACCCCGTGGGGTCAAAATGATCACAAGAACGGTGAGCAAACATCCCAGAACCACACGGGGGGACCTAGTGAATGACCTGCAGAGAGCTGGGACCAACGTAACAAAGGCTACCAACAGTAACACACTACGCCGCCAGGGACTCAGATCCTGCAGTGCCAGACGTGTCCCCCTGCTTAAGCCAGTACATGTCCGGGCCCGTCTGAAGTATGCTAGAGAGCATTTGGATGATCCAGAAGTGGATTGGGAGAATGTCATATGGTCAGATGAAACCAAAGTAGAACTGTTTGGTAGAAACACAACTCGTCGTGTTTGGAGGAGAGAGAATGCTGAGTTGCAACCAAAGAACACCATACCTACTGTGAAGCATGGGGGTGACAACATCATGCTTTGGGGCTGTTTCTCTGCAAAGGGAACAGGACGACTGATCCGTGTACATGAAAGAATGAATGGGGCCATGTATTGTGAGATTTTGAGTGCAAACCTCCTTCCATCAGCAAGGGCATTGACGATGAAACGTGGCTGGGTCTTTCAGCATGACAATGATCCCAAACACACCACCCGGGCAATGAAGGAGTGGCTTCGTAAGAAGCATTTCAAGGTCCTGGAGTGGCCTAACCAGTCTCCAGATCTCAACCCCATAGAAAACCTTTGGAGGGAGTTGAAAGTCTGTGTTGCCCAGCGACAGCCCCAAAACATCACTGCTCTAGAGGAGTTCTGCATGCAGGAATGGGCAAACATACCAGCAATAGTGTGTGACAACCTTGTGAAGACTTACAGAAAATGTTTGACCTCTGTCATTGCCAACAAAGGATATATATCAAAGTATTGAGATTAACTTTTGATATTGACCAAATACTTATTTTCTACCATAATTTGCAAATAAATTCTTTCCAAATCAGACAATGTGATTGTCTGGATTTGTTTCCCCATTTTGTCTCTCATAGTTGAGGTATACCTATGATGAAAATTACAGGCCTCTCTCATCTTCTTAAGTGAGAAAACTTGCATATATATATACACACACACACATGAACATAGAGAGAAGGTGCTTGATGTTACTCTGTGATAATAATGGCTGTATTTCTTTTGGAAATAATTGCAAATGAGAGGGAGAATGTGTATCTTATTTCCCAATGGCTTTGCGTTTTTTTTTCACAATACAATAAAAGGAATCTTCTATTCAGGATTGCCAAATATTGAAAGAAAAAAAAAATACATATCTTAATCCCTGGACCCTAATTTGACCTCTGGTCTGCTTTGACTACATACACTTATACTTTTACGCTACATACACTATATACACTTTACGTACACCACATAAACTTTAGCATACAGTATGTGTACAAACTGTCTGTATAGTCAACTCTAGCTATGCTGCTTTTTCAACCACGGAGCAGGGACTGATTTCTGGAGAGGAGGTAGGAGTCTGGAGAAGGTGTTTGCTGTGACAGATTGCACAGCTCTGCAATATCATATCAGTCAGCACAGATGGTGAATTTAGATGGAAAGGAGGGAGGCTGGAACAGGAGTTGTTTATTGTGTGACAGGCAGCTCCTGTGTTATGTGGTTCTGCAGCGAGGGAGGCAATGCAAATAATTGAAAGAAGTCCTTTTGCTGCGTGCATGACAAGTTCCAGGTTCAGAATAATATCATGTGATATCTGCACACAGCCATGTGACTGGGAGGAAATGTAAAAAAAACTTGTGTCACACGACAGGATCATGTGATTTGACAAGACTGTTGTCTAAAGGAATCATTTACATTAAACCATCTGTGAACATGGCAATGCTGCCATATTTTGAGGCCATATTTTGAGGATATCTAAACTGAAGCACAGGTGAAATAATCAGCTAATTAGTAAAAATGGTTATTTTACATGCTCTCATCCAAGGTAATCCAGAAAACCTGGACTGTTGGGGAAGCCTGAGGACAGGTTTGTAAACCAGTGGTATATATATATATATATATATATACATTTGCTTAAAGGGATACTCAAGTCAAAATTAAACTTTCATGATTAAAATAGGGCAGGCAATATTGAACAATTTTCTGCCAAGATTACGAGTCTTGCGTTAGCCTTAAAAAGCAGCGTTGAGGGGTCCCAATGCTACTTTTTAAAGGCCGCTGGTATTACGAGTCTGGCAGGTACAGGTGTACCGCTCACTTTTTTTTCATCGATTTTCGCATACCGCAAATCCCCTTACGTCAATTGCGTATCCTATCTTTTTAATGGGATTTGCCTAACGCTGGTATTACGATTGCTGGAAAAAGTGAGCGGTACACACTCTCCTGTCCAGACTCCTACCGCATTTAAAAGTCAGTAGTTAAGAGTTTTATGGGCTAATGCCGTAACATAAAACTCTTAACTAAAGTGCTAAAAAGTACACTTACACCCATAAACTACCTATTAACCCCTAAACCAAGGTCCCCCACATCGCAAACACTTCAATAAAATTTTTAACCCCTAATCTGCCGACCGGACATCGCCGCCACTGTAATAAATATATTAACCCCTAAACAGCCGCCCTCCTGCCTCGCAAACACTAGTTAAATTTTATTAACCCCTAATCTGCCATCCCTAACATCGCCGACACCTATCTACATTTATTAACCCCTAATCTGCCGCCCCCAACGTCGCTGCTACTATATTAAATGTATTAACCCCTAAACCTAAGTCTAACCCTAACACCCCCTAACTTAAATATAATTTAAATACATCTAAATAAATTTACTATAATTAACTAAATTATTCCTATTTAAAACCAAATACTTACCTTTAAAATAAACCCTAAGCTAGATACAATATAACTAATAGTTACATTGTAGCCATCTTTGGATTTATATTTATTTTACAGGCAAGTTTGTATTTATTTTAACTAGGTAGAATAGTTATTAAATAGTTATTAACTATTTAATAACTACCTAGCTAAAATAAGTACAAATTAACCTGTAAAATAAATCCTAACCTAAATTACAATTACACCTAACACTACACTATCATTAAATTAATTTACTTAATTACCTACAATTAACTACAATTAAATTAAATAAACTAAAGTACAAAAAAACAAACACTAAATTACAGAAAATAAAAAAAGAATTACAAGAATTTTAAGCTAATTACACCTAATCTAATCCCCCTAATAAAATAAACCCCCCCCCAAAATAATAAAATTCCCTACCCTATACTAAATTACAAATAGCCCTTACAAGGGCCTTTTGCGGGGCATTGCCCCAAAGTAATCAGCTCTTTTACCTGTAAAAAAAAATACAATACCCCCAACATTAAAACCCACCACCCACACACCCAACCCTACTCTAAAACCCACCCAATCCCCCCTTAATAAAACCTAACACTACCCCCTTGAAGATCACCCTACCTTGAGCCGTCTTCACCCAGCCGGGCACAAGTGGTCCTCCAGAGGGTCTGAAGTCTTAATCCGATCCGGCCAGAAGAGGACATCCAGACGGGCAGAAGGCTTCATCCAGACAGCATCTTCTATCTTCTTCCATCCGGAGCGGAGCGGGTCCATCTTGAAGACATCCGACGTGGAGCATCCTCTTCCTTCTTGATACGATGACTGAATGAAGGTTCCTTTAAGTGACGTCATCCAAGATGACGTCCCTTCAATTCCGATTGAATGATAGAATCCTATCAGCCAATCGGAATTAAGATAGGAAAAATCCTATTGGCTGATGCAATAAGCCAATAGAATTGAGCTTGCATTCTATTGGCTGATTGGAACAGCCAATAGAATGCGAGCTCAATCCTATTGGCTGATTGGATCAGCCAATAGGATTGAACTTCAATTCTAATTGGCTGATTGCATCAGCCAATAGGATTGTTCCTACCTTAATTCCGATTGGCTGATAGAATTCTATCAGTCAATCGGAATTGAAGGGATGCCATCTTGGATGACATCACTTAAAGGAACCTTCATTCAGTCGTCGGATCAAGAAGGAAGAGGATGCTCTGCATCGGATGTCTTCAAGATGGACCCGCTCCGCTCCGGATGGAAGAAGATAGAAGATGCCGCCTGGATGAAGCCTTCTGCCCGTCTGGGTGTCCTCTTCTGGCTGGATCGGATGAAGACTTCGGACCCTCTGGAGGACCACTTGTGCCCGGCTGGGTGAAGACGGCTCAAGGTAGGGTGATCTTCAAGGGGGTAGTGTTAGGTTTTATTAAGGGGGTATTGGGTGGGTTTTAGAGTAGGGTTGGGTGTGTGGGTGGTGGGTTTTAATGTTGGAGGGGGGTATTGTATTTTTTTTTACAGGTAAAAGAGCTGATTACTTTGGGGCAATGCCCTGCAAAAGGCCCTTTTATGGGCTATTTGTAATTTAGTATAGGGTACGGAATTTTTTTATTTTGGGGGATTTTTTATTTTATTAGAGGGATTAGATTAGGTGTAATTAGCTTAAAATTCTTGTAATTATTTTTTTATTTTCTGTAATTTAGTGTTGTTTTTTTTTGTACTTTAGTTTATTTAATTTAATTGTAGTTAATTGTAGGTAATTTACGGCTAGATTTGGAGTTTTGTCGGTAACGACCCAAAAAACTAACGCCCGCGTTTTACTGGCCGCACTATAAAAATAACTCTGGTATTGAGAGTCCAAAAAAAGGCTGCGTTAGGCTCCAAAAAAGGAGCGTAGAGCATTTTTAACGCAGCTTCAACTCTCGATACCAGAGTTGCTTACGCAAGCGGCCAGCCTCAAAAACGTGCTCGTGCACGATTCCCCCATAGGAAACAATGGGGCTGTTTGAGTTGAAAAAAAACCTAACACCTGCAAAAAAGCAGCGTTAAGCTCCTAACGCGGCCCCATTGTTTCCTATGGGGGAACACTTCCTACGTCTGCACCTAACACCCTAACATGTACCCCGAGTCTAAACACCCCTAGCCTTACACTTATTAACCCTTAATCTGCCGCCCCCGCTATCGCTGACCCCTGCATATTATTTTTAACCCCTAATCTGCCGCTCCGTAAACCGCCGCTACTTACATTATAGCTATGTACCCCTAATCTGCTGCCCCTAACACCGCCGACCCCTATATTATATTTATTAACCCCTAATCTGCCCCCCTCAACGTCGCCTACACCTGCCTACACTTATTAACCCCTAATCTGCCGACCAGACCGCACCGCTACTATAATAAATGGATAAACCCCTAAAGCTAAGTCTAACCCTAACACTAACACCCCCCTAAGTTAAATATAATTTAAATATAACTAAATTAATTAACTCTTATTAAATAAATTATTCCTATTTAAACCTAAATACTTACCTGTAAAATAAACCCTAATATAGCTACAATATAAATTATAATTACATTGTAGCTATTTTAGGATTAATATTTATTTTACAGGCAACTTTGTAATTATTTTAACCAGGTACAATAGCTATTAAATAGTTAAGAACTATTTAATAGTTACCTAGTTAAAATAATAACAAAATTACCTGTAAAAAAAATCCTAACCTAAGTTACAATTAAACCTAACACTAGACTATCATTAAATTAATTAAATAAAATACCTACAATTACCTACAATAAAACCTAACACTACACTATCAATAAATAAATTAAATACAATTCCTACAAATAACTACAATGAAATAAACTAACTAAAGTACAAAAAATAAAAAAGAACTAAGTTACAAAAAATAAAAAAATATTTACAAACATCTGAAAAATATTACAACAATTTAAAACTAATTACACCTACTCTAAGCCCCCTAGTAAAATAACAAAGACCCCCAAAATAAAAAAATGCCCTACCCTATTCTAAATTAATAAAGTTAAAAGCTCTTTTACCTTACCAGCCCTGAACAGGGCCCTTTGCGGGGCATGCCCCAAGAAAATCAGCTCTTTTGCCTGTAAAAAAAAACATACAATACCCCCCCCCCCAACATTACAACCCACCACCCACATACCCCTAATCTAACCCAAACCCCCCTTAAATAAACCTAACACTAAGCCCCTGAAGATCTTCCTACCTTGTCTTCACCTAACCAGGTATCACCGATCCGTCCTGGCTCCAAAATCTTCATCCAACCCAAGCGGGGGTTGGCGATCCATCATCCGGTGCTGAAGAGGTCCAGAAGAGGCTCCAAAGTCTTCCTCCTATCCGGCAAGAAGAGGACATCCGGACCGGCAAACATCTTCATCCAAGCGGCATCTTCTATCTTCTTCCATCCGGCAAGGAGCGGGTCCATCTTGAAGCAGCCGACGCGGATCCATCCTCTTCTTCTGACGACTTCCCGACTAATGACGGTTCCTTTAAGGGACGTCATCCAAGATGGCGTCCCTCGAATTCCGATTGGCTGATAGGATTCTATCAGCCAATCGGAATTAAGGTAGGAATATTCTGATTGGCTGATGGAATCAGCCAATCAGAATCAAGTTCAATCCGATTGGCTGATCCAATCAGCCAATCAGATTGAGCTCGCATTCTATTGGCTGATCGGAACATGATGCCTGATGAAACGGCCGTTAGTAGCCGAGAAACGCGTAGTATATTTCCATATGCTCACCTATATGTAGCATTGTATTACAGCCAATATTGTTTATATCAATAAATACCTTGATTTTATTCTGGCTTTGCTACTTATTGGGTGAGAACAGCATTACCATACACCTACGTTGGAGGAACCCTGGATACCGGAGGGAGCTAGCTGGTTAGCTTTGATAGCCAGCCTGCGTCTACAAGCACATAAGTGTGCTTCTTCAAATTGTGAGTACCCTGTGTAAGAATTGTGGAGTTTGGGTTTTCCTGGTCATCACGGATACACACATTTGGGCGCTTCTTATCTTTCAGATTGGGAGCGAGCGAGTGCCGGAGGGAGCAAGCTGGGTAGCTCTGATAACCAGCCCGCTACTACTAGCACATAAGTGTGCTTGGGGATATTGTGAGTAGTCTGTGTATAAGTTTGGTGTCTGTTATACTTCGTTGTTTGCTACGGATACACACATTTGTGCGCCTCTCTTGTGCTTGCAGTTTTCTCAGATCTACTACCATACAGTGGAGGAAGGGAGAGAGCAGCCGGATTTTTGATCGCATAAGCCAGATCGTCGGATCTTCACTTTACAATTGGGACTTTTATACTAAGACTCTTAGTTACCCACCTTACACCATTGGGATCAGCATCCATTTTGGGGGTGATTGTATGGTCGCATTCTAATTTTATTTTTATTTTTATATGTTATTTTTATATGTTATATTGGTAATTAGTGATTATTACAGCTATTTATATATTTTAGGCACATAGCGCCCTCTTGTGTATAGCTTAGGTCATACATCTTCTTTTTTTAAAACCAGCGTTAGGAGCCTCTAACGCTGGTTTTCATGGCTACCGCCAAACTCTAAATCTAGGCCTTAGTAAATTAATTTAATTATAGTGTAGTGTTAGGTGTAATTGTAATTTAGGTTAGGATTTATTTTACAGGTACATTTGTACTTATTTTAGCTAGGTAGTTATTAAATAGTTAATAACTATTTAATAACTATTCTACCTAGCTAAAATAAATACAAACTTGCCTGTAAAATAAATATAAATCCTAAAATGGCTACAATGCAACTATTAGTTATATTGTATCTAGCTTAGGGTTTATTTTACAGGTAAGTATTTAGTTTTAAATAGGAATCATTTAGTTAATTATAGTAAATTTATTTAGATTTATTTAAATTATATTTAAGTTAGGGGGTGTTATCGTTAGGGTTAGACAGGTTTAGGGGTTAATAAATTTATTATAGTGGCGGCAACGTTGGCGGCGGCAGATTAGGGGTTAATAAATGTATTATAGTTGCAGCGACATTGGGGGGGGGGGCGATTAGGGGTTAATAAATAAAATGTAGGGTTCGGCAATTTTGGGGGCAGCAGATTAGGGGTTCATAGGGATAATGTAGGTGGCGGCGGTGTCCGGAGCGGCAGATTAGGGGTTAATAATATAATGTAGATGTCGGCGATGTCAGGGGCGGCAGATTAGTGGTTAATAAGTGTAAGATTAGGGGTGTTTAGACTCGGGGTTCATGTTACGGTTTTAGGTGTAGACATAAAATTTATTTCCCCATAGGAAACAATGGGGCTGCGTTAGGAGCTGAACACTGCTTTTTTGCAGGTGTTAAATTTTTTTTCAGCCAGCTCAGCCCCATTGTTTCCTATGGGGAAATCGTGCACGAGCACATTTAGCCAGCTCACCGCTACCGTAAGCAGCGCTGGTATTACAGTGAAATGTGGAGCTAAATTTTGCTCAACGCTCACTTTTCTGAGGCTAACGCCGGGTTGCAGAAAACTCGTAATACCAGCGTTGTCTTAAGTGAGCGGTGAGAAAAAAAGGCTTGTTAGCACCGTACACCATTACCGACAAAAACTCGTAATATAGCCGTTCCTATTTACTTCTGTCATGAATTCCTCGTGTTTGAGATGCTAAGGGGTTAATTTTCTTTAGCCTGTGTGCTAAAAACATTTGTTGTTTTTTTGTTCAGAAGAAATGTGCTGTGTGTGTTTCCCTTTGAAAAGCCAGAAACCCCCTAATAAATCATTTCTAAGTTCCACTTCACCAAATGTTATTGTGTATGCATTGAAGCATTAAGAAAAATAAAATAAAAGTGTCAGCTCAAGAGACAATAAGCAGTGCACTCTCCCCAGAGCAGATATGGTCAATAAGAGGACAGTAGTACAGTTTGAGACATGCTTAAAACATGTTATGACACTAGATGAGGGAAATATGACAACCATGTCATATTTTGTACCAAACTTATTCTCATGATGTCACTGGGAAATTGCTTACATAGGTGTATGCGCTGAATATGCCTATCAGAAGATTTGAGGTGTTCTATTATTTCAGGCACAGACTCAAAACTTTTTGAACCTTCGTAAAAGAGAGGGGTGGATCTTTCCCTAGCCCCTTTGCAAGAAGGTTGGGTCATGCACCTTGATATCATCAGAAAAAGTATAAAGATTTTCGCCTAGATTACGAGTTTGGCGTTAACAGGGGTGCGGTGCTAACGAGCAATTTATGCTCACCGCTCACTTACAGACAGCGCTCGTATTACGGGTTTTTACAAACCCGGTGTTAGCCGCAAAAAAGTGAGCGAAGAGCAAAATTTTGCTCTTCATCTCACCTCAATACCAGCGCTGCTTACGTTAGTGGTGAGCTGGTAAAACGTGCTCGTGCACGATTTCCCCATAGGAATCAATGGGGGAGAGCCGGCTGAAAAAAAGTCTAACACCTGCAAAAAAGCAGCGTTCAGCTTCTAACGCAGCCCCATTGATTCCTATGGGGAAAATACATTTATGATAAACACCTAACACCCTAACATGAACCCCGAGTCTAAACACCCCTAATCTTACACTTATTAACCCCTAATCTGCCGCCCTCGACATCGCCGACACCTGCATTATATTATTAACCCCTAATCTGCCGCTCCGGACACCACCGCCACCTACATTATACTTATGAACCCCTAATCTGCTGCCCCAACATCACCGACACCTACATTATATTTATTAACCCCTAATCTGCCGCCCCCAATGTCACCGCAACCTAACTACATTTATTAACCCCTAATCTGCCGCCCACAACGTCGCCACCACTATAATAAAGTTATTAACCCCTAAACCTAAGTCTAACCCTAACACCCCCTAACTTAAATATAATTTAAATAAATCTAAATAAAATTACTACAATTAACTAAATAATTCCTATTTAAAACTACATACTTACCTATAAAATAAACCCTAGGATAGCTACAATATAATTAATAGTTACATTGTATCTAGCTTAGGGTTTATTTTTATTTTACAGGCAACTTTGTATTTATTTTAACTAGGTACAATAGTTATTAAATAGTTATTAACTATTTAATAACTACCTAGTTAAAATAAAGACACATTTACCTGTAAAATAAAACCTAACCTAAGTTACAATTACACCTAACACTACACTATAATTAATTACTTTATTATTTTCTGTAATTTAGTGTTTTGTTTTCTTTTGTACTTTAGATAATTTTATTTAATTGTAATTAATTGTATTTAATTTATTTAATTTATTTAATTATAGTGTAGTTTTAGGTGTAATTGTAACTTAGGTTAGGTTTTATTTTACAGGTACATTTCTCTTTATTTTAGCTAGGTAGTTATTAAATAGTTAATAACTATTTAATAACTATTGTACCTAGTTAAAATAAATACAAAGTTGCCTGTAAAATAAAAATAAACCCTAAGCTAGATACAATGTAACTATTAGTTATATTGTAGCTAGCTTAGGTTTTTTTTTATTAGGTTAAGTATTTAGTTTTAAATAGGAATAATTTAGTTAATTGTGGTAATTTTATTTAGATGTATTTAAATTATATTTAAGTTAGGGGGGTGTTAGGGTTAGGATTAGACTTAGGTTTAGGGGTTAATAACTTTATTATAGTTGCGGCGACGTTGGGGGCGGCAGATTAGGGGTTAATAAATGTAGGTAGGTGGCTGCAATGTTAGGGACGGCAGATTAGAGGTTAATAATATTTAACTAGTGTTTGCGAGGCGGGAGTGCGGCGGTTTAGGGGTTAATATATATATTATAGTGGCGGTGAAGTCCGGTTCGGCAGATTAGGGGTTAAAATATTTATTTTAGTGTTTGCAATGTGGAAGGGTCTCGGTTTAGGGGTTAATAGGTAGTTTATGGGTGTTCGGATCGGAACAGCCAATAGAATGCGAGCTCAATCTGATTGGCTGATTGGATCAGCCAATCGGATTGAACTTGAATCTGATTGGCTGATTCAATCAGCCAATCAGATTTTTCCTACCTTAATTCCGATTGGCTGATAGAATCCTATCAGCCAATCGGAATTCGAGGGACGCCATCTTGGATGACGTCACTTAAAGGAACCTTCATTCGTCGGGAGTCGCCGGAAGAAGAGGATGGATCCACGTCGGCTGCTTCAAGATGGTCCCGCTCCGCGCTGGATGGAAGAAGATAGAAGATGCCGCCTGGATGAAGATGTCTACCGGTCCGGATGTCCTCATCTTGCCAGATAGGATGAAGACTTCGGACACTCTTCTGGACCTCTTCTTGCCGGACAGGATGAAGACTTCGGACCCTCTTCTGGACGGATCGGTGATACCCGGCGTGGTGAAGATAAGGTAGGGAGATCTTCAGGGGCTTAGTGTTAGGTTTTTTAAGGGGTGTTTGGGTTAGATTAGGGGTATGTGGGTGATGGGTTGTAATGTTGGGGGGGTATTGTATATTTATTTAAATGCAAAAGAGCTGTTTTCTTTGGGGCATGCCCCGCAAAAGGCCCTTTTAAGGGCTGGTAAGGTAAAAGAGCTGTTAACTTTTTATTTTAGAATAGGGTAGGGTATTTTTTTATTTTGGGGGGCTTTGTTATTTTTTTAGGGGGCTTAGAGTAGGTGTAATTAGTTTAAAATTCTTGTAATCTTTTTTAATTTTTTTGTAATTTAGTGTTTGTTTTTTTTTGTAATTTAGTTTAGTTGATTTAATTGTAGATAATTGTAGATTTAATTGTATTTATTTGTAGGTATTTTATTTAATTAATTTATTGATAGTGTAGTGTTAGGTTTAATTGTAACTTAGGTTAGGATTTATTTTACAGGTAATTTTGTAATTATTTTAACTAGGTAGCTATTAAATAGTTATTAACTATTTAATAGCTATTGTACCTAGTTAAAATAAATACAAAGTTGCCTGTAAAATAAATATAAATCCTAAAATAGCTACAATATAATTATTATTTATATTGTAGCTATATTGGGGTTTATTTTACAGGTAAGTATTTAGCTTTAAATAGGATTAATTTATTTAATAAGAGTTAATTTATTTCGTTAGATAAAAATTATATTTAACTTAGGGGGGTGTTAGTGTTAGGGTTAGACTTAGCTTTAGGGGTTAATACATTTATTATAGTAGCGGCGAGGTCCGGTCGGCAGATTAGGGGTTAATACTTGAAGTTAGGTGTCGGCGATGTTAGGGAGGGCAGATTAGGGGTTAATACTATTTATTATAGGGTTTTTGAGGCAGGAGTGAGGCGGTTTAGGGGTTAATACATTTATTATAGTGGCGGCGAGATCCGGTCGGCAGATTAGGGGTTAAGAAGTGTAGGTAGGTAGCGGTGACGTTGGGGGGCAGATTAGGGGGTAATAAATATAATATAGGGGTCGGCAATGTTAGGGGCAGCAGATTAGGGGTACATAGGGATAATGTATGTGGCGGCGGTGTGCGTTCGGCAGATTAGGGGTTAAAAAATTTTAATAGAGTGGTGGCGATGTGGGGGGACCTCGGTTTAGGGGTACATAGGTAGTTTATGGGTGTTAGTGTACTTTAGAGCACAGTAGTTAAGAGCTTTATGAACCGGTGTTAGCCCATAAAGCTCTTAACTCCTGACTTTTTTCTGCGGCTGGAGTCTTGTCGTTAGAGTTCTAACGCTCACTTCAGCCAAGACTCTAAATACCGGCATTAGAAAGATCCCATTGAAAAGAGAGGATACGCAATTGATGTAAGGGGATCTGCGTTATGGAAAAGTCGCGGCTGGAAAGTGAGCGTTAGACCCTTACCTACAAGACTCTAAATACCAGCGGGTGGCCAAAACCAGCGTAAGGACCCCCTAACGCTGGTTTGGACGGCTAACGCAGAACTCTAAATCCAGGCGAATGTAAGAAAATGAAATTTAATTTCCAGCTAATTTTCTGTAATGAGATATGTGGAGAATATTCAAAATGTTGCTTTAGGGGCGTGTCCAGGCAGTGCCGGGAGAGGTCGCAAATTCAGTGATCTCCAGCTAGGAACTCCAAATATCTCAATTTTTACAAAAATCAATCAACATCTGTGATAGACTTTTGCTCAACTATTTACATGAAAGATTGTGGTTCATGAAAATACCTAGCCTTATAAATTTTACTTCGTTTTGTGACCTGCTCCAGGCCGGTAAGGCCTAGATGCACAAGTTTTCTGAAGCCCTCTCCCGGCTTGCCGAACATCACTATTAACTGGTGATAATCTATTAATCAGAGGAAAATAATGGCTTTTACTGAGGAAACTATGGGGATGCTACAAGTTCTCCTGCAAGATCTGAGCCATCAACTAGACTATTCCTTTTCAGATCTATCTGATACATTAAAAGAAGCAATGGCGGGAGCGGATAGAAACAGCACAGCTCACATGGAGTCAGAGACTACGCTGCAGGAGATACTACCAGACTGCCTTACAGTACCATATCACGAGAAAGCACAGTCTGGCTGTTGCTACACTACACTTAAGGCTGCTTCACAAGAATGGAGCGACTGGCCACCCGATGATCTCACAGCACGGAGACCGGATGATAAGGCAACAGCGGGGAACCGTACCGCAATACCGGATGGGATGATACAGACCCTGATGCCACAAGCCTCCACAGTGGACTTAAGTCTCCCTAGAGTGGATATTAGGAATATAGGCGGCATAGTAAGCCCAAGCACTTGGATGGTCATGGAGGCGGGACTGCTACAAAAGAGACCCATAACGGAGGTGTCATACCCCTGGTCGAAGGTTTGCTTAGGTACTAAAGCGCTCCATTACTCTTCAAGGACCACACCTCACACTTATACTGAGACGCAGTACGGACCTCAGCTTATACTGGACAGTTGGTCTCCTGGTTCTCTATCAGAAATTATTGGTAAGGGCGTTCTTAGTGAGCTCAGCAGAGACTTTCACATTTATGGTAGAACCCCAGGAACTCTGGCTACACCTACCTCAATAGCTCCCTTATCTCCCGCTGAAACCGCTCCAGCACAGTTGATTACACCCAGGGAACAGAACTGCAGAGCTGACTTTAACTTTGTGGTATCTCCTGCCCGATCACTGCTCGCATCCTCTAAGAATCACCGATACGAGTCTTTGATATGCTCATATGGCAGTTTTCTACTTGGGACATTTGACTCTATACCCCTGATAGGTGTAGGCTTGTGCTGGGACTTATCGACCTTCCAGGGTGCTTCTGCTAGACCTAGATATGTGTGTAAATACCTTTTTGAAATTCACAATGTCCTATATGTGTAACAGAATTTAAACCCACACTGTCAGGTTACTTTTTACAGTTATTTCTTTTTTTTTTCTTTTTTTCTTGATTAAGGTCTAGTTCCCCTTACAGATCTCACTTATTTTCATGTAAATTATGTCACACTCGTATGGGCTGATTTTCTATTCTAGTGATATGTTTGGCAGAGGTTGTGTTGTTTCTCTTCTCTACCCGTTTATATGTAACCCCCATATTGTTTTCCACATTTGGTAGAGACTGATACTACTGTGATAGTCCTAAAAATATACTTATATATAAGCCAAGCGGGATTTAATGCCTGATTTAATGTTATATCTCCCCTCCAAATGTTAATGTATAAACCTCTATTACTTAGAATTAAGTTGTAGGCAAGCCTACATGGAATCAAAGAAAACAGGAGCAGGGTAACAGTGTGTAGATCACCTGCACAAAACTAGGGGTAGCTGGTTACATGTTATGGCAGACAATAGCCATGATTATAGGCACACATATTACAATGTTTCACCACACTCCCTACGTTTCCAGAATCCTGGGATTCCCATATTTTAAATATGTAAGGCTTATCTATGTAATCGTCTAATATACTACTATTTTACCCATGGAGAGCTCTGTCTGTGGCCGAGACAGAAAATTACAGCCTGAATGAATGATATAGCCACCAACACACGGGAGTTATTTTATCCCATTATTTGCCCTTATTGGGATTTATCACGACTAAAATCTTTATAGAACAGGTGCACAGGATGGAAAGGATAATTAGAGGTCATACTGAAGCTTCCCATTGTATTTACTCAGCTACGGGTGTTAAGATATCAGATTTATCTATTCCTACACTCTTTATGTGTTAGTTCATGCCCTGTACCTTAGAGAACTTAACCTCCTTTTCTACCCTAAGGCTTATCCCACTATTTAACATTAATCATAGTTACATCGAGCCTCTTGAGATCCATAGGACCTATAACAAGACCCATCTTCACATTTGGACACTGATACATTCCATCTATTATATAACCTTAGAGGGAAATACCTCTCAACATCACCACATTTTTGGAGAATTGGCTATCTGGATCATAAGCTTTCATCTTAATAATATTATGCACTAGATTCTATACTATCACTAGACAAGGAGTTATTCCCTATTACGCCCAAGTTAGACTCTCTCTTTTACTGACTTATCAGACTTCTTGGACACGCCCCCCCCCCCTTATCCCTAAAATATCCGTGCAGCTCTGGTCTGCAGATTTCTCCCCCTAATTTTTCCTTTACTATTACATATTCAACCCTAACTCTATTAAAAATGAGATTCCATTATTCTTAGTCCATTTACTCTCTCAAGGGCAGAGATCTGAGATGATTAATAGATTTGAATGGTAATAGTTTAATTAAAAAAGGTTTTATTGCATCTTTACACAGTCATCAGGGCCGGACTGGGAACTCAGACCGGCCCTGGAAATTTGTATAGACCGGCCCAGCCACGCCCCCTCCAGTCCAGCCACGCCCCCTCCAGACCAGCCACGCCCCTTCAGCCCAGCCCATACAAATTCTGAAACTTGCCAGAAATAATGCTGCAGTGCTCCCCTCCCTCACGTAAACCTCCCAGAGCCCTTCAGTGCTAAAACATGGCTGCAATTAATGACCCAGAGGTCCCCTTCAGGGATGACTTGTTTAAACTATGGTGGCAAAAAATGATTAAACATTCCTTACAAAAGCCTTTGTAAATGTAGCCTCCCTCATGCCAGAAGCTGCACTGACACCTACAAACTTGGTCTTTGATATATATATATAAAAATGTGGGTGTGTGTATGTATATATATATATATATATATATATATATATAAAAATCACAAAAGTATTGCATTGAGCAATGATACTTTTTTTTTATTGGGCTAAGTATATATTATAAATGTATAGTTAGTCCAATAAAAAAGTATCATTGCTTAATGCAATACTTTTGTGATTTTGAGATTATATACATATACATATATATATATATATATATATATATATATATATATATATATATATATATATATATATATATACATATATATACATATATATATATATATATATATACACACATTTTTTATATATATATTTGTGGTATTTGTTTAAGGTGTTTGTGTGTACCTAAACTAAACACATCAATGAGTATGATTAGGAAGCACATTTTACACACAAGACACAAATAATAGGGAACAAATGGGTTAACTAAACTGTACAACTCTGCAGAGAGGGCGGATGACCACACTTGCCCAGGTTAAGAAGAGATAACCTCTGACTCCTCTTACCTCTCTTTCATTCAGCAAGGCTCTCTCAGCCAGAAAGAAGGAGGGGGAAGGGGATTGCAGTGCTGTGCTCTCTGACAACACCGGAATAGACAGCGGAACGGTTTTAACCTGAGCTGGCCATGTGGAAGCTTCAGTTCAGTCAGAGTATGCACAGGCTATCACAGCACAGAGTAAATGCAATTCAATTATCCCCGCTACTGCTACAGTCAATGGGGTCAGACAAGGAGGAACAAGCTGGCTGGCTGACTGCTTATGCAGAGACAAAGCAACACGGCTAATTGTAATATTCCAAAAGTTTAATGATCGCATAGTGTATTTCTATCTGCAAATTTGAAAATAGTAGTTTGCTCAAATTTGCAGATAGAAATATAGACGATGCAATCTGCAATCTTTTTGGAATATTCCATATACAGCTGCCTCTGTCAGCCAGGCTGGACTTACGTTCTGCTGCTTCCACTGTCACAGCGCACCGCTCAAACAGACTCCTTCTCCCACACAAACTTGAGTGCCTGTGCCCCACTGCCCCCCACCCTCTCTAACCCAGGAATAGTATTATTAATAAAAAAAAAAAGTTACCTTAATTAGTGCCTGCATCTGTCTGCAGTGGCAGCGGGCCCTAAGATGACAAATTGCCCGACTTTGTCAGTCTGCTCGGAGGCGGAGCGCAAGCTGAGTGAGGAGGCGGAGCACTGATTGAGCAGCCCGGCTGCGGCCCACGGGCATTGTAGCATAATTAATAATTATAAAAAAATATTCTGTATTCGCCCCCCCACAGCCTGCACCTATGCAAATGATTTCACAATCATATGCAAATTGAAAGGCATTGCTTGCAGGCACAGCCCTTGCAGCCAACTCGCCGCTAATTGAATGATCATGATGCTACTCTGCTAGACTGCTCTTATAGCAGCAGCCAGCCCAGAGAGCTGACTCAGCTGCCGGCCCACCGGGATTTTTCCCGGTATCCCGGCTGCCCAATCCGGCCCTGACAGTCATTTATTGTTGTATAAAGGAGCATGTCTGTATTAAGCTGAAAATCTGTCTACTATTCCCTTTAAAACAACTCTTTTAGACATTCATGTGTTGGTAAAATACCTGTGTTTATTAATAAGCCGACTGCTATATTATGTAACCAATTATTTCACATATTGGCCCTTATGAATATTATGTATTTTATACATATTCTTCTTTCATAGATGTAAATGGACGAAAGTTATGTTTTGTATTTACCTAATATCTCAATAAAAACAGAATAAAAAAAAAATAAAAAAATAAAAAATGTTGCTTTAAAAATTGTACTTGAAAATATAGAATTCTAAAATTAAGATGTTTAATGCGAAATATTAATATAGGGTGAAACTAGATGTTTTTTTTTCTACCAACCTCTTCATGAATGCACATTGGAACTGTTAATTTAACATTCTACATGGAAAAATGAATCAATGGCACAAGAATAATCATTTTCACAAGGATAATATCAATGTTTTTTTAAATAGTTCAATGATAGCAAATGTCATTTGGAAACAAACGGCTAGATTTAGAGTTCTACGTTAGCCGTCAAAAGCAGCGTTAAGGGGTCCTAACGCTGCTTTTGGCCACCCGCTGGTATTTAGAGTCAGCCAGGAAAGGGTCTACCGCTCACTTCCTTACAGCGACTCCAGGCTACTGCAGATCCCCTTACAACAATTGCGTATCCTATCTTTTCTATGGGATTTGCCTAACGCTGGTATTTGGAGTCTTGGAAGAACTGAGCGGTAGACCCTCTACCGACAAGACTCCTACCGCGAAAAAAAGGCAGTAGTTAAGAGCTTTATGGGCTAACGCTGGAATATAAAGCTCCTAACTACTGTGCTACAAAGTATACTAACACCCATAAACTACCTATAAACCCCTAAACCGAGGCCCCCCACATCGCAAACACTATAATAAAACATTTTAACCCCTAATCTGCCGACCGGACACCGCCGCCACCTACATTATACCTATGAACCCCTAATCTGCTGCCCCTAACATCGCCGACACCTATATTATATTTATTAACCCCTAATCTGCCCCCCCCCAACGTCGCCGCAACCTAACTACACTTATTAACCCCTAATCTGCCGACCGGACCTCGCCGCCACTATAATAAATGTATTAACCCCTAAACCGCCGCACTCCCGCCTTGCAAACACTAGAATAAATTGTATTAACCCATAATCTGCCCTCCCTAACATCGCCGCCACCTACCTACAATTATTAACCCCTAATCTCCCGCCCGCAACGTCGCCGCTACTATAATAAATGTATTAACCCCTAAACCTAAGTCTAACCCTAACCCTAACACCCCCCTAACATAAATATAATTTAAATTAAACTAAATAGTATTCCTATAATTAAATAAATTAATCCTATTTAAAACTAAATACTTACCTAGAAAATAAACCCTAATATAGCTACAATATAAATAATAATTACATTGTAGCTATTTTAGGATTTATATTTATTTTACAGACAACTTTGTATTTATTTTAACTAGGTACAATAGCTATTAAATAGTTATTAACTATTTAATAGCTACCTAGTTAAAATAATTACAAAATTACCAGTAAAATAAATCCTAACCTAAGTTACAAATACACCTAACACTACACTATCATTAAATTAATTAAATAAATTAACTACAATTAGCTAAACTAAAATACAATTAAATAAACTAATCTATAATACAAAAAAACAAACACTAAATTACAAAAATAAAAAATATTACAAGAATTTTATCTAAATTACACCTAATCTAAGCCCCCTGATAGAAATAAAAAAGCCCCCCAAAATAATAAAATTCCCTACCCTTAAACTAAATTACCATGTAACCAGCTCTTTTACCAGCCCTTAAAAGGGCTTTTTGTGGGGCATTGCCCCAAAGTAATCAGCTCTTTTACCTGTAAAAGAAAGTACAATACCCCCTCCAACATTACAACCCACCACCCACATACCCCTATTCTAACCCACCCAAACCTCCCTTAAAAGAGAGAGATCCTATCACTAACCCCCTGGAAGATCTCCCTACCTTGGATCGTCTTCACTCAGCCGAGCCGAAGTCTTCATCCAATCCAGCAGATGTGGTCCCTCCATCCGTGCGCGAAGTCTTGATCCAAGCGGCAAATAAGAGGTCTTTCCATCCGGGCGAAGTTTTCTTCCAAGCGCATCTTCTATCTTCTGTCTTTTCCGGATCCATCTATTCATCCCGGCCGACGCGGAACATCCTCCTCTCCCTGACGGACTAGACGACGAATGAAAGGTTCCTTTAAAATGACGTCATCCAAGATGCGTCCCTCGAAGTTCCGATTGCTGATAGGATTCTATCAGCCAATCGGAATTAAGGTAGGAAAAATCTGATTGGCTGATTCAATCAGCCAATCAGATTGAGTTTGCATTCTATTGGCTGATCGGAACAGCCAATAGAATGCGAGCTCAATCTGATTGGCTGATTGGATCAGTCAATCAGATTGAACTTCAATCTGATTGGCTGATTGAATCAGCCAATCAGATTTTTCCTACCTTAATTCCGATTGGCTGATAGAATCCTATCAGCCAATCGGAAATCAAGGGACGCCATCTTGGATGACGTCATTTAAAGGAACCTTCAGAAATAGTAAGGTTTCTTATCCACTTTATAGATCATTAGTTAGGCCTCATCTTGAGTATTGTGTGCAGTCTGGAGGCCATATCTTCAGAAGGATATTAACAAACTTGAATCTGTGCAAAGGAGGCTACCAAAATGGTACATGGTCCTAAAAAATAAAACTTACCAGATAGGCTCAATGACCTAGAATATGTATAGCTTAGAGGAGAGAATGGAAAGAGGTGATATGATAGCAACTTTCAAGTACATTAAAGGTTTAGTAAAACTGAGGCTGGTGGGTATTTTACATACAATGGAAAATTCAAGAACAAGGGGTCATGAGCTCAAGCTAAAGGGTAGTAGATTCAGGAGTAATTTGAGGAAGCACTTTCTTTACAGAAAGAGTGATTGATTTTATGGAATAACTTCCTCAAGAGGTAGTAGCAACAAACACTGTGGGGGGACTCTTAAAAATGCATGGGACAAGCATAGGTCTATCCTACGAACTAGATAAGTTTATACAGGTTAGGTAAGGTGGGGCAGACTTGCTGGGCCTATGGCTCTTATCTGCCGGTCAATATCTATGTTTCTATGTTTCTATGTTAGGTCCGTCGGGGAAGGAGATGTTCCGCGTCTGCGGGATGAAGATGGATCCGGAAGGAGCAGAAGATAGAAGATGCTGCTTGGAAGAAGACTTCGCGCCGGATGGAGGACCTCTTCTTTGGCCGCTTGGATCAAGACTTCTAACGGATGGAGGGAACCACATCTGCCGGATTGGATGAAGACTTCGGCTCGGCTGAGTGAAGACTGACTCAAGGTAGGGAGATCTTCAGTGGGGTTAGTGATAGGTTTTTTTAAGGTGGGGGGTTTGGGTGGGGTTAGAATAGGGGTAAGTGTGGGTGGTGGGTTGTAATGTTGGGGGGGTATTGTATTTTCTTTTACAGGTAACAGAGCTGATTACTTTGGAGCAATGCCCTGCAAAAAGCCCTTTTAAGGGGCTTGGAGAAAGAGCTGATTTACTTTTGTAATTTAGAATAGGGTAGGGGAATTTTATTATTTTGGGGGGCTTTTTTATTTTATAGGGGGCTTAGATGTAGGTGTAATTAGATAAGAAATTCTTGTATTATTTTTTTGTAATGTAGTGGTTTTTTTTTGTATTATAGGAATAGTTTATTTTAATTGTATTTTAGTTTAGCTAATTGTAGGTAATTTTATTTAATTAAGTTTATTGATAGTTTAGTGTTAGGTGTAATTGGTAACTTAGGTGTAGGATTTATTTTACATGTTATTTTGTAATTATTTAAACTAGGTAAATAATAATAATAATATAATGTAGGGTGTCATCAATAGAGGGGCCGCAGATTAGGGGTTAATAAGGTTAAAGTTAGGGGTGTTTAGATCTCGGGGGTTCATGTTAGGGTGTTAGGTGTAGACTTAGAGAGTGTTTCCCCCATAGGAAACAATGGGGCTGCGCTAGAGGAGCTGAGACGCTGCTTTTTTGCAGGTGATAGGTTTTTTTCCAGCGAGCTCAGCCCCATTGTTTCCTATGGGGAGATCGTGCACGAGCACGTTTTTTTTCCAGCTTACCACTACCGTAGGCAAACGCTGGTATTGAGAGTTGAAGGGAAGGTAAATTCTGCTCAACACTCCCTTTTCTGAGCCTAACGCAGCCACTCAGACAACTCTAAATACCAGCGTTGTCTTAAGGGTGCGCTGGGGAAAAAAGCAGCGTTAGCTACATGGGTCTTTACCGACAAAACTCTAAATCTAGCCGAAAGGTTACTGTGTGTGTCAAAAGATTATCATTTAATATTTCAAGAAGCATGAATGGTATATGTCAAAGACCGTTAAATTAGTTAAACTTTAGATTAACATGAGAACTTCACTTTTCATAATGTGGTAAGGTCCATCATAATGGTGATATGGTCATTTTAAAGGGAACGGTAAACTGTACAATTGTTTTTCCATTACTAGTTAACCAGCTGCAGAGTATCAAATATTTGAGAAAGTTCCATTTTCAGTTTATTTGGTGTATATGAAGTAGCTGGTTTTCTGCTTTTAAACCACAACCTATTACAATGGGTTGAACTTAAAGGGGCAGTCTACAATGAATTTTTTATTATTTTGAAAAGATAGATTATCCCTTTATTACCCATTCTTCAGTTTTATAATTAGGACAGTGAAGGGGAGCTGATTATATTTCAAAAATTCTTTAATAAATTTCTTAAAAAATTGTTTACAATAATTTGGTTAAAAAACTTAGTAATAGTGCAGAAATTATGTGTACTTAGTGCAATTTGATATCTAAAATTAACTAATAAATGATTTTAAGATTGAAAAGTTATGTAAAATTCGTTTTATATTGTTAATAGGGTAAACAGATATATCAAAATTTATAACAAAGTTTAAAAAATCTTAATGAGACAAAAGATCAGATACAATATTGATACAATATGAGCTCATATAGTTAAAAAACAGTTTGGAAAACAAACATTTAAATAACAGATATCTGTGCTGTTAGCAAAAATAATAAAAGACACTGCAGTGGATAATGTAAAACAAAAGAGTCACTGAAATGCCGGCTTATTTTTGGACATTAGAAAAAAACTTTTTAAGAAAGCCTTTGAATGGAACAAGATATAGGTGTACCTTTGAAAGACTATATTTCGAGTACTATTTGTAACAGGTGGCAGACTCCATTGAGGAAAATGCTGTATAATTGAGTATGCCTTAAGAATGGTTTTGTAGAATATTTCAAAGAGGTCTACAGAATACCAACATGTGATAATGAATGGTCTGCTATTAGTAATAGCTTTAATTCTGTAGTGTACAGCGTTCAGCGTTTTCAAATATTCTTAGGTAGGATAAAAATGAAATAGTACCTGTTGTCAGAGGGCTGCTATTAGTAATAGCTATGGATCCTGAGGTTTTTCATGCACCTTTGTGGGTTACGGTGTTCCAATACTCTCAATCAGTATGGACTAGGATCCTTTTTTCAGGTCTCCGTTGCTTTGTGCTTCTCAGGCAGGTGAAGGATTTTATAAGCTCTGAGGACAGCTGACCTCCGTTACAGGATGTCAAATTTGAGTTGTAATCCAAAGTAGCGAGTAGTAGCAAAATTGTTGCAATCCAAAAGTAGTAGCAATAGCAGTATTGGAAGTAGTCTCAGTATTGAGACTTTTGCAGGACAACTTGAGCCGTTATCTACTGAGCGTGTCAGATGCTCCTTTGGGCGGCAAAAGAATTCAAAAGTACCGGCTTCTTAATTAAAAAGTTATGTCGTTTTTTTGTTGTGGACTGTGTGAACCTGCACACAGTGTAATACAAAGATAGAGTGTGGGCAGCTCTACGCGTTTTGGCCGTAGCCTTTATCTTGATATCTTTAATAGTATCGAAATATACGTCTTTCAAAGGTACACTGTATCTTGTTCCATTCAAAGGCTTTCTTAAAAAAGTTTTTTTCTAATGTCCAAAAATAAGCCGGCATTTCAGTGACTCTTTTGTTTTACATTATCCACTGCAGTGTGTTTTATTATTTTTGCTAACAGCAACAGATAGTCTGTTATTTAAATGTTTGTTTTCCAAACTGATTTTTTAACATATATGAGCTCATATTGTATCAATATTGTATCTGATCTTTTGTTAATTAAGATTTTTAACTTTGTTATAAATTTTGATATATCTGTTTACCTATTAACAATATAAAACGAATTTTACATAAACTTTTCAATCTTAAAAATCATTTATTAGTTCATTTTAGATATCAAATTGCACTAAGTACACATACATTTCCTGCACTAATTACTAAGTTTTTTAACAAATTATTGTAAACAATTTCTTAAGAATTTCTTAAAGAATTTTTGAACATATAATCAGCTCCCCTTCACCTGTCCTAATTATTTTACACTTCGATAATAGTTTGGAGGAACTTTTATCACTCCGAAGGGTTTTTTAGAGCTACCATAATAATCACAAGTTTACGTTTAAGGTGCACTCACTCCATCCTGTTTTTTTTTGCACCATTCTTCAGTTTGCATAACCAATACAGTTATATTAATATACTTTTTTTACCTATGTGAGAACCTTGTGTATCTAAGCATCTTCTGACAGCCCCCTGATCACATGACATTTTATTTGCATTTTAGTGCTGTGTTGTGCTAACTCTTAAATAACTACACGGGGCCTGAGCACAATGTTATCTATATGGCCCACATGAACTAGGCAGATCCTGTTGTGAAAAGTTAATAAAAAAGCATGTGATAAGAGGCTGGTCTTTAGTGGCTTAGAAACAGGCAGAAATTTAGAGGTTTAAATGTTATAAAGTTTATTAATATAACGATGTTGGTTGTGCAAAGCTGGGGAATGGGGTAGTAAAGGCAGTATCTATCTGTTTAAAAACAAGAACAATTTAGTGTAGACTGTTCCTTTAATAGGGTGATATCAGATCATTGTCTGTAAATGTAAACCTAAACTCATACTTAAAGGAGAACAATGGTAAATTATCATTTTATTACTTAACTGTCCTGCACCCCACTGAGAGTTTAATTTCTTCTGCTGGGCTGTGTTTACATAGGCTTGTCAAATAGCCTAGACTCCAGTATAGAAACTTTCAGTATAGGTTGTGATACCACAGGCTAAATCAGCTATTTCAAATGCTGAAAAAGGGCAAGGGGAGCTACTTGTAAACAATTTAAAAACTCTAGCAGGTAAAATGGATCATTGGAATAATTTAAAGAGGAAGAACATTTTGTGCGTCTGGCGCAGTGAATGAAAAATGTATATACTATAATATGCATTTTTCATTAGAAAATCACACACATGTGATATAGGAGGCGACAGGGAAAGCGGGCAAAAAATTGTAAAAAGACCTCGTTTTAGGAGAAAAACAGATAAGATAAATGCTAAGGTACAGTTTAGAAATATTTAATATTGTATAAGGAATATTTGTATTATTGTACCTTGCAGGTTGATTGGTCCTTTAAATGCTTGGTATATTCTGTTGAATTGTTTTTTACTGCTATCATTTAGAAGTAGGGTGCTAGCTATCAGATAGTACAGCAGAGCTTTGCGTGTGTAGCTTTTCCACTGTGCATGTAGTAATACCCTAGATTTTAGGATAATTTTTATGTATTATACTGTGTTTATTTATAAAGCGCCAACATATTACGCAGTGCTGTAAGTATAACAGTTATGGAGTACAATATTTTGAAGATATTTACATAAACCATTATTGATTATTTTTCATTATTGTTATCATTTATTTATAAAGCGCAATGCAAAGGTACATTACAAGTATAGGGACTATACAATGTTTCATAATTAAACCATTTTTATAGAAAGGAAAAATCATTTTTGGATCCTCATAAAAAGACAGGGACTACAGCACTCTTTTCAAATTGAAAACACTTTATTCTTAACTAGTCGTAAAGCCTGTTTACAGGCCATTTTTTACAGTGGTCCCACCCCTTGCTCTCTCTCCCTCTTCGCTCTCTTTGCTCTCTCTCCCCTCTCTTTTGCTCCTCTCTCCCCACTCTTTTGTGCGCTCTCTCTTCGTTCCACCACTCTTTTGCTCTCTTTCCCCCCCTCTCTTTTACTCTCTCTCTCCCCCCTCTCTTTTGCTCTCTCTACCCTTTCATTTGCTCTTCCCCTCTCTTTTGCTCTCTCCCCCGCTCTCTTTTTCTCTCTCTCTCCCCCCTCTCTTTTGCTCTCTCTACCCTTTCTTTTGCTCTTTCCCCTCTCTTTTGCTCTCTATCCCCCCTCATTTGCGCTATCTCTCTCCTCCCTCTCTTTTGCTGTCTCTCCCCCCCTCTCTTTTGCGCTCTCTCTCTCCCCCTCTCTTTTGTGCTATCTCCCCCTCTCTTTTGCTCTCTCTCTCTCCCCCCTCTCTTTTGCGCTCTCTCTCTCCCTCTCTTTTGTGCTCTCTCTCCCCCCCCTCTCTTTTGCGTTCTCTCTCTCTCCCCTCCCTTTTGCGCTCTCTCGCTCCCCCTCTCTTTTGTGCTCTCTCTCTCCCCCTCTCTTTTGCTCTCTCTCTCCCCCTCTCTTTTGCGCTCTCTCCCCCCTCTCTTTTGCGCTCTCTCTCTCCCCCCTCTATTTTGTGCTCTCTCTCCCCCCTCTCTTTTGCACTCTCTCTCCCCCCTCTCTTTTTATCTCTCTCTCCCCCCTCTCTTTTGCGCTCTCTCTCCCGCCTTCTCTTTTGCGCTCTCTCTCCCCTCTCTTTTGTGCTCTCTCTATCCCCCCTCTTTTGCTCTGTCTCTTTCCCCTCTCTTTTGCTCACTCTCTCCATCCCTTTTCTTTTGCTCTTTCTCTCCATCCCTCTCTTTTGCTCTCTCTCTCTCCCCCTCTCTTTTGCTCTCTATCCCCCTCTCTTTTGCTTTCTCCACTCTCTTTTGCTCTCTCTCTCCATCCCTCTCTTTTGCTCTCTCTCTTCATCCCTCTCTTTTGCTCCCTCCCCCCTCTTTTGCTCTCTCCCCCCTCTCTTTTGCTCTCTCTCCCCCTTCTCTCTCTCCCCCTCTCTCTCCCCCCTCTCTCTCCCCATCCCCCTCTCTTCTTTTTCTCTCTCTCCCCCCCTCTCTTTTGCTCTCTCTCTTCCCCTCTCTTTTGCTCTCTCTCTTTCCCCCTTTTATTTTCTCTCTCACCCTCTCTTTTTCTCGCTCTTTCCTCTATTTTGCTCTTTCCCCTCTCTTTTGCTCTTTCCCCTCTACTTTGCTCTCTCTCCCTCCTCTCTTTTGCTCTTTCCCCTCTCTTTAGCACTTTCCCATCTCTTTTTGTCTCTCCCCCTCTCTTTCTATCTCTCTCCCCTCTCTCTCGCGCCGACCGCGCCCGGCCCCAGCCCCACCATGCCCCCTCACACCCGGCCACGCCCGCTTTTGCTGCACTGTGCCGTAAACAGCAGATCAGGTAAGGCCAGGTGTGTCTGTCCTGTGCTGTCTCTACTGCGCATGACAGCTTCAGACAAACACACTTGGCCTTTTATATTATAGGATAGAATGTAAAGTGGTAGAAGTGCAAGTTCAGCACAGCACAAACTCACACACACATCCCTAAAAGTATCAAACATGTTAAGAAAAACCCACCAACATTGGCTATAATTAGCTTCTAAATCTAAGTAGCAGTCCGCCAATATTAAGATGACTTGTGTGCACACAGTTAATACGATCTTATTAAGGGGACACTCAAGTCAAAATTAAACTTTCATGAATCAGATGGATCTTGCAATTTTAAACAACTTTCCAATTTCGTGCAAGAAGTCACAGTTTATATGTATATGCATTTGTGATTGGCTGATGGCTGTCACATGATACAGGGGGAGTGGAAATACACATAAGTTTAAAAATGTATTTGAAAGAACCAATGACAATACCTGTGGTATAGATATTTACGTCTTCCTTTTATTATTAATTTGGTATATTGAATCATGTAAAGGATGGGGTGCAGTGTATTGTATTCAACTTGTAAACAGGGTTTTGCAGTTAAGAACTGAAAGAAAAGAATACACATATTGCACTCATAGACATACTATAGTATAACAGTATTAATGCTCTATTGTTAAAATTAAAGGGCCACTGTAAGTAAATATTTTCTATGCCTGTTACTAACTAACTACCCCAAATGCGCTTTTTATCAATAGCATTCATTAACATATCTCTACCGTATATCAGAAATCTTGTCTGCAAATTTAATTGTTTTCCAAACCCACTCCGTGGGTATCCTTTGCTCTGTACCAATCCGTTTACAATACCTAGGTTTCAAAATGGCGCTTTAAACACAAAGTTATTGGTTTAAGTATTTTGAACATGCAGTGCTGAAAATAGTGGGCAGATAACGTGACATCATCGGCAAATAAAAGATATAACTTTTAGAACGTATGAAATCTCGTTTTGGAGAAAATATAGGTCAGTAGGTTTTAATTAATGTTTATTAACTTTAATATGTTAGTTGTTTAGCTTAAAAATTATAACAGAAAGTAATCCTTTAACTTTTATTCAAAGTCGAGAAACTAAAACAAGTGATGGGATAAAAACACATAAATGGGAATTGGGAAAAATAGACAGAAGGGTTAAGAATAGAATTTCACAACTGCAGTATTTAAATAGCACTGTGTTTACAAACTTAGGCCTAGATTTGGAGTTTGGCGGTAGAAGGGCTGTTAACGCTCCGCAGGCTTTTTTCTGGCCGCACCATAAATTTAACTCTGGTATCGAGAGTTCAAACAAATGCTGCGTTAGGCTCCAAAAAAGGAGCGTAGAGCATTTTTACCGCAAATGCAACTCTCGATACCAGAGTTGCTTACGGACGCGGCCAGCCTCAAAAACGTGCTCGTGCACGATTCTCCCATAGGAAACAATGGGGCTGTTTGAGCTGAAAAAAAACCTAACACCTGCAAAAAAGCAGCGTTCAGCTCCTAACGCAGCCCCATTGTTTCCTATGGGGAAACACTTCCTACGTCTGCACCTAACACTCTAACATGTACCCCGAGTCTAAACACCCCTAACCTTACACTTATTAACCCCTAATCTGCCGCACCCGCTATCGCTGACCCCTGCATTACACTTTTAACCCCTAATCTGCCGCTCCGTAAACCGCCGCAACCTACGTTATCCCTATGTACCCCTAATCTGCTGCCCTAACATCGCCGACCCCTATGTTATATTTATTAACCCCTAATCTGCCCCCCACAACGTCGCCGACACCTACCTACACTTATTAACCCCTAATCTGCCGAGCGGACCTGAGCGCTACTATAATAAAGTTATTAACCCCTAATCCGCCTCACTAACCCTATCATAAATAGTATTAACCCCTAATCTGCCCTCCCTAACATCGCCGACACCTACCTTCAATTATTAACCCCTAATCTTCCGATCGGAGCTCACCGCTATTCTAATAAATGTATTAACCCCTAAAGCTAAGTCTAACCCTAACACTAACACCCCCCTAAATTAAATATAATTTACATCTAACGAAATAAATTAACTCTTATTAAATAAATTATTCCTATTTAAAGCTAAATACTTACCTGTAAAATAAATCCTAATATAGCTACAATATAAATTATAATTATATTATAGCTATTTTAGGATTAATATTTATTTTACAGGCAACTTTGTATTTATTTTAACCAGGTACAATAGCTATTAAATAGTTAAGAACTATTTAATAGCTACCTAGTTAAAATAATAACAAATTTACCTGTAAAATAAATCCTAACCTAAGTTACAAATAAACCTAACACTACCCTATCAATAAAATAATTAAATAAACTACCTACAATTACCTACAATTAACCCTACACTATCAATAAATTAATTAAACACAATTGCTACAAATAAATACAATTAAATAAACTATCTAAAGTACAAAAAATAAAAAAGAACTAAGTTACAAAAAATAAAAAAATATTTACAAACATAAGAAAAATATTACAACAATTTTAAACTAATTACACCTACTCTAAGCCCCCTAATAAAATAACAAAGCCCCCCAAAATAAAAAATTCCCTACCCTATTCTAAATTAAAAAAGTTACAAGCTCTTTTACCTTACCAGCCCTGAACAGGGCCCTTTGCGGGGCATGCCCCAAGAAGTTCAGCTCTTTTGCCTGTAAAAAAAAACATACAATACCCCCCCCCCAACATTACAACCCACCACCCACATACCCCTAATCTAACCCAAACCCCCCTTAAATAAACCTAACACTAATCCCCTGAAGATCTTCCTACCTTGTCTTCACCATCCAGGTATCACCGATCCGTCCTGGCTCCAAGATCTTCATCCAACCCAAGCGGGGGTTGGCGATCCATAATCCGGTGCTGAAGAGGTCCAGAAGAGGCTCCAAAGTCTTCCTCCTATCCGGCAAGAAGAGGACATCCGGACAGGCAAACATCTTCTCCAAGCGGCATCTTCGATCTTCTTCCATCCGGAGCGAAGCGGCAGGATCCTGAAGACCTCCAGCGCGGAACATCCATCCGGACCGACGACTGAACGACGAATGACTGTTCCTTTAAGGGACGTCATCCAAGATGGCGTCTCTCGAATTCCGATTGGCTGATAGGATTCTATCAGCCAATCGGAATTAAGGTAGGAATTTTCTGATTGGCTGATGGAATCAGCCAATCAGAATCTAGTTCAATCCGATTGGCTGATCCAATCAGCCAATCAGATTGAGCTCGCATTCTATTGGCTGTTCCGATCAGCCAATAGAATGCGAGCTCAATCTGATTGCTCTTCAGGGGATTAGTGTTAGGTTTATTTAAGGGGGGTTTGGGTTAGATTAGGGGTATGTGGGTGGTGGGTTGTAATGTTGGGGGGGGGGGTATTGTTTGTTTTTTTTTTACAGGCAAAAGAGCTGAACTTCTTGGGGCATGCCCCGCAAAGGGCCCTGTTCAGGGCTGGTAAGGTAAAAGAGCTTGTAACTTTTTTAATTTAGAATAGGGTAGGGAATTTTTTATTTTGGGGGGCTTTGTTATTTTATTAGGGGGCTTAGAGTAGGTGTAATTAGTTTAAAATTGTTGTAATATTTTTCTTATGTTTGTAAATATTTTTTTATTTTTTGTAACTTAGTTCTTTTTTATTTTTTGTACTTTAGATAGTTTATTTAATTGTATTTATTTGTAGCAATTGTGTTTAATTAATTTATTGATAGTGTAGTGTTAGGTTAATTGTAGGTAATTGTAGGTAGTTTATTTAATTATTTTATTGATAGGGTAGTGTTAGGTTTATTTGTAACTTAGGTTAGGATTTATTTTACAGGTAAATTTGTTATTATTTTAACTAGGTAGCTATTAAATAGTTCTTAACTATTTAATAGCTATTGTACCTGGTTAAAATAAATACAAAGTTGCCTGTAAAATAAATATTAATCCTAAAATAGCTATAATATAATTATAATTTATATTGTAGCTATATTAGGATTTATTTTACAGGTAAGTATTTAGCTTTAAATAGGAATAATTTATTTAATAAGAGTTAATTTATTTCGTTAGATGTAAATTATATTTAACTTAGGGGGGTGTTAGTGTTAGGGTTAGACTTAGCTTTAGGGGTTAATACATTTATTAGAATAGCGGTGAGCTCCGATCGGAAGATTAGGGGTTAATAAGTGTAGGTAGGTGGCGGCGACGTTGTGGGGGGCAGATTAGGGGTTAATAAATATAATATAGGGGTCGGCGGTGTTAGGGGTAGCAGATTAGGGGTACATAGGGATAACGTAGGTGGCGGCGCTTTGCGGTCGGAAGATTAGGGGTTAATTATTTTAAGTAGCTGGCGGCGATGTTGTGGGGGGCAGGTTAGGGGTTAATAAATATAATACAGGGGTCGGCGGGGTTAGGGGCAGCAGATTAGGGGTACATAAATATAAAACGTAGGTGGCGGTCGGCAGATTAGGGGTTAAAAATTTTAATCGAGTGTCGGCGATGTGGGGGGGCCTCGGTTTAGGGGTACATAGGTAGTTTATGGGTGTTAGTGTACTTTAGGGTACAGTAGTTAAGAGCTTTATAAACCGGCGTTAGCCAGAAAGCTCTTAACTCCTGCTTTTTTCAGGCGGCTGGAATATTGTCGTTAGAGCTCTAACGCTCACTTCAGAAACGACTCTAAATACCAGCGTTAGAAAGATCCTATTGAAAAGATAGGATACGCAAATGGCGTAGGGGGATCTGCGGTATGGAAAAGTCGCGGCTGAAAAGTGAGCGTTAGACCCTTTAATCACTGACTCCAAATACCAGCGGGCGGCCAAAACCAGCGTTAGGAGCCTCTAACGCTGGTTTTGACGGCTACCGCCGAACTCCAAATCTAGGCCTGAGGGTATTGGGATAATAGGTATAGGGTTATATATTACCCAAGTAATGCTAGACTCGGTTTGTAGAACACTTGGGCTATTAGAGAGCAGTTAGGTTGTGAAATTTTACTGGGCGTGATTGAGTAAAGTGACAGCTTACAGCACAATTATATTCTAGGCAATACGTTTGAATCAGCTAGTGTGGGATTAAAAACCCATTGCCACTTTGGAAAATAACAAAATAGCAATGGGTTTTTGAACCCACACTGGCTGATTCAAACATATTGCCTAGAATATAATTGTGCTGCAAGCTGTGACTTTACTCAATCACGCCCAGTTGTAAAATTTCACAACCTAACTGCTCTCTAATAGCCCAAGTGTTATTACATTGTCTTTTTATTGTGTATGTGTTGATTATGCAAATCTACTGTATTTATTAGTCCTTTAACTGTGTGCACACAAGTCATCTTAATATTGGTGGACTGCTACTTAGATTTAGAAGCTAATTATAACCAATGTTGATGGGTTTATCTTAACTTGTTTGATGTTTTTAGTGATGTGTGTGAGTTTGTACTGTGCCACTTTACATTCTATTATGAATTATGTTTTAAAATTTGAAACGAGTGCTCGATTCCTTGTCTTTTTATGAGGATCTAACGATTGAGAGATCCCAAAATCTCTAAATCTTTGTGGTATTTGATATCCAGCTGGGAAGTATAATTCGTGTCTACTCTAATTGACTATACAATGTACATTACTACACCTGCATTGACAAACATAACAAAGGAGAGGAGCGCGTTGCCATTGAGCACAGTCAGTTGTGGGTGCACTTTTATACAAACTGAGCTACAGTTTGAGAGACTCTCAAGCTTACAGTCTATGGAGTACAATAAATCATAGGTGCCCTTGAGTCCCTGTAAGCTGTAATTCATGTTTACATAAATTGATCAAGAGGATAGGTGGAATCATGAACTTAGTAAAGACAGAAAAAACATAGAGATGCACTTAATTAGGCTTAGAACTGAAGCTGGAAATATTTCCTTGCTTAGTCCCTCCTTACTCCCAGGGTACAAACTCTTTCTGCACACTATGCCTTTCCCAAATGTAAAATCTCCTGAAGCATATCAGTCTGACCCTGCCAAATGACAGTCCAGCACCAAAATACCAGGCAAATCTCCTTTGAACAAGGGAAAACAAACAAACCACAGATGTATGTTTCGGCCTCTATGGGCCTCATCAGTGAGGTGTAGTTGCATCCCTCTAAGGCATGTGTGCAAGGAGGCCACATCTGGTTACCCCTTTTTCTCTTAGGGTGATCTAAGAGCATTTGCATAAACACAGAAAAAAACATAGAGATGCACTCAACTAGGCTTAGAACTGAAGCTGGGATCGACCTGTTCTTGGTCTCTGAGGCTGTATCTATCTGAAAACTCGAAGCAGGAATTGGTCAGATCTTGATTTCAGATCATGCAACTATTTCATTATCCTTTCCTCCTTGTGGGAAGAGCAAAGCTAGCAATTCAGTGTTTTTCTTTCCCAGACATTTATATTCAGATGCTAGATTTTGCTCTTGGATCAGGCAAAAGTGGTTGGAATTCAGGAGGTTTAATGACAGTTACAGAAACAAGATAGAAATATTTTGGGAGGCGTTAAAAGCCGTGTTGCGGGGGGAGATTACAGCATATATGAAAAAGCGGGACAAGATGATGAAGGCAAGGGAAACCCAATTATCCAATAAGGTAAAGAATGCGTACAGGAATCTTCAGTCAGATCCCTCTATGTCTAATTGGGATACATACTCAGAACGGAGAAGGGAGAGAGATATTTTTTTAAAACAAAGATCACAGGAGGAAGAAATAAGAATAAATAGATATTACAGGGGAATTAATGGAAGTTCTGCGAAATATCTAGCAAAACTGACCAGAAGTAGGAAGAAAAAAAACTTTATTACAGCCATAAAGTATAAGGGCCTAAGATATATGGATACTAAAGAAATCGGTGAGGCCTTTTTTAATTATTATCAACAATTATATGCTTCGGTCGATATAAATCATTCTAATCAAGAGCAATTTTGGTCTAGGATTAAGACTCCCAAGGTAAAATCAGAAGAATTGGTCTTACTGAATGATCCTATTACAATTCTAGAGATTAGCAAGGCAATTGATCAATTAAAATTGAACAAAGCAGCAGGCCCAGATGGGTTCCCTGCAGAATTCTATAAATCTTTGAAGGAAGATTTGCTTGAGATATTACAGGACTTATTTAACATGTATTATACTATGGGAGACTCTATCTCAGGGTATTTTTCTGCGGCAAATATCTCCCTTATCCATAAAAAAGGTAAAGACCCAAAGGATCCTGCCTCCTATAGACCGATTTCGGTATTAAACACCGATTATAAGATATTAACGGCTATTATTTCTGCTAGGTTATCGCGATTTTTACAGGATCTGATACATCCGGATCAATCGGGATTCATGACTTCTAGGAACCCAATAAAGAATTTTCGCAAAGTTGTGGTTTTCCTAGATTATGCATGGAATATTAACCAAAATGATAGGAGACAGGATTCACTGGATAGGGCGGTGCTTACACTAGATGCAGCTAAAGCATTCGATTCTATTGTCTGGGTCCATTTATTTCGCTCCCTTGAGGGATTTGGGTTTAAGGGAAATTTTGTCCAGTTTGTTAAAAGAATTTATACAAAACCTGTTTCACATTTGTTGATTAATAGAGTGTGTTCTCCACCTATAATTTTGCAACGGGGGACCAGACAGGGGTGTCCGTTATCGCCATTATTATTTAATATCGCCCTGGAACCCTTTGCAATTAGGCTTAGGGAGAGTTTACCCGGTATCTCATTTGGCTCTCAGAGGTTAAAAGTATTGTTGTACGCTGATGACATACTTATCTTCATGGAGAATCTCCATCAATCTATCCCAACTTTGTTGTCACTCCTTGAGGAATTTGGTTCATTTTCAGGGTACAGAGTCAATACGGATAAAAGTGAATTAATGTTAGTAGGTAAATCGGTTATCCCTGCGGTTAAAATTCCATTTAAAAGGGTTGATGCTATTAAATATCTTGGACTAGTATTACATATGAATCCTAAGTGGTACTCTGAAAATTATATTCCATTATTGCAAAAAATCAAACAAGATTTACAACTTTGGGCTTCATTTCCACTCGCGATTACCGCAAGGGTGAATCTAATTAAAACGATAATTTTCCCTCGCCTTCTCTACCCACTTCAAAATTTGCCATTATTTATATCAAATAAGGATATTAAGGAATTATATGGTTATATCTCCAAATTTCTATGGAAAGACAAAAAACCCCGTATAGCTCTTAAGAAATTAATGCAGAAATCTTCTTCAGGTGGTATGTCATTACCGGATATCAAGATATATAATATAGTTACATTGATAAAATTTGCCTTTGATTGGATCTCGGAGGCCAATACGGTTTCTTCTCTGGTTGAGGAGTCATCATTAATATATCCCTTTGCTTTAAAGGCAATCCTTCATTGTAAGCCGAGACAATTACCATTCAATGTCTTTTCTCTTATCTCATTCAAGAATATAGTAATAGCCTGGCATAAGTTTTGTACCCTGTTGGGCATAGATCCAACATATTCAGAATTTTTACCTATTAAGGGTAATCCCCAATTTATTCCAGGTTTTTCTCAGAAAGTGTTTGATCTTTGGGCTGAAAAAGGGCTAAAGTCGATTAAACAACTTTTGGATAGTGACTATCGAGTGTTAGATGTGGAATCCTTCTTCAATCTGTTTGAGCTGCCAAGGGCTAACCTGTTTGCATACTTTCAGATTCAGCATTTTATTTCTGCCCAAGAGTGAGTGTTTCCTTTGTCAGCTGCGTGGTCAGAAGTCAGAGTTATTATTCGGTCTCATTGATTTACGACATTATGTTATCTAAACAAAGTCAAGTATATGTAAATAAGATTTGTAGTTTCTGGTCTACTTTGTTTTCTGATATAGATTATGAGACCATAGAACAGAGTTTTTCTAGGTTGAAAAAATGTTCCTGTCAGCTGGAAAGAATCTCACACAAAGTTAATTAATAATTTTTATTTTTATCTGTTGAAGATAGCTAAATTTTATCCAGCTAGATCAAGCAGATGCCCTAAATGTTCTCAGATGGGGGCAGATTTACTGCATATGTTTTGGTTTTGTCCCAAAATTAATCAACTCTGGCTGAAGATTGCCTATTGGTTTAATACACACCTTAAGATCTCGGTTAATCTGAAACCACGAGATATTGTGTTTTTAATCCCTATGCTAAATATGAGTGATAATTATTGGGTTAGTACTGTTAATACTATTATTCTGACTGTCAGGTATCTCATATTAAAATATTGGATATCGAACAGAGCTCCGGGGTTTAATGAGGCTATGAAAGTTATTCAAGAACAGATAATTTTTGAAGCTTATCATTTGCAAGATGCCTCAGATATGAGGGTTAAAAGTTTCCTTGTAGCATGGTGTCCATTTATAAAGTCCTATCCCCTTTCCATACAGAAACAGATTTGTTCCCCGTTTCTTTCATCCGTGAGTTTTATAGAATTAGTATTACTAGGTTCATTCCCTACCTCATGGATTGATAGCAGATAGGATAATATAGTACTAACCAGTTTTTTTTTTATGTTTAATTAATAGTCTTATGCCAGTTAAGAAGGAAATTCCGTTGTTAAGAGGATCCGTTTTTGTTGTTTTTGGCTGATTTATGACTATGATGTATTGTATCATATGGTGTTAATTAAATAAATATTTTAAAAAAAAAAAAAGAACTGAAGCTGGAAATATTTCCTTGCTTAGTCCCTCCTTACTCCCAGGGTACAAACTCTTTCTGGAGACTATGCCTTTCACAAAGGTAAAATCTCATGTAGCATATCAGTCTGACCCTGCCAAATGACAGTCCAGCGCCGAAATACCAGACACATCTCCTTTGAACAAGAGAAAACAAACAAACCCCAGACGTACGTTTCGGCCTCTATGGGCCTCGTCAGTGAGGTGCAGTTGCATCCCTCTAAGGCATGTGTGCAAGGAGGCCACATCTTAGGGGAATCATGAACTTACATTATGAAAGAAGTACATGGGGAAGTTGAGGTAGAGGAAAAAATAAGTAGTAGAAACATCTTAAAGTAAGTTGTATACATCACTGAACAAATATGTTTGTAGAGAAAACTTGAATTTTTTGAGACTAGAGGCAAGTCTGACTGAGCGTGGCAAGTTCCATGTGATCGATGCAGTTCTAAAAAAGTCTTGCAGGTGAGAGTGTGAGGAAGTAATAGGAGTTAAGGAGAGAAGTAGGTCTTGGGCAGAGGTGAATGGGTTGGGTTGGGAAGTATTTGCAGACAAAGGCAGAAATATAGGAGGGTGCAGTGTTGGTGATGACTTTGTATGTTAAGGTCAATATTTTGAATTTTATTCTTGAGGCTAAGGAAAGCCAGTGGAGGAGTTGGCAAAGAGGTGCAGCAGATGTAAAGTGATGATTAAGGAAAATGAGCCTGGCAGAGGCATTCAAGATGAATTGCAGTGGGGACAGGACAGAATTGCATTATTCAAGGTGGAACATGATAAGGGAGTGGATAAGAATCTTAGGTGTCTCTTGAGTGAGAAAATGACAAATTTCAATGATATTTTAAGGTGGAAGTGTCAGGAATTAGCTAAGCACTTATTGTGGGGAACTAAAGAAAGTTCTTGTGAATAAAAATGTGTTACTACCAAATCAATAATAGTAAATAAATCAATCAAATCAATAAACCAATAAATGTTAGAGTCCTTAATGAGAAGTCCAATTCAATCTTTATTGGGAATTCCAATCAGGATCAACCTCAAAGAGAACAAGAAACAAATACATCCATAGCGTGATTCTGCTTTCAATGAGTATCTTCTATGTTCTTCCTGCTTTATTTAAACCTTCTAGTGCAGTCTCATTGGTCAAAAGAAATTTAAAATGATTGGTTAATTAAATCCTATTGAATTCTTAGAGCGCTTACAACTTACAAAATAAATTTTAGGGTTTTTTAATTAATTAACCTAGGATTGAAACCCTTATTCTTTTTTAATGTTTTGACTGTTAATTTCTAATGTCAAAATTTTTAATACATATATATTTTTTTAAATTTATATTTTATTTTTTGATAAAAGCAATCAATACGATTTGCAAAGTGAAAAATAGTATGTGATATAGACATTTTTTAATCACTTTTAACTGGTGAACATTTATACCTGGGGAATGTAAATCTTAAAGAGAAGCCTGATGGCTTAGTGGTATAGCTTTTTTTTGTCTTATAGTTTTTGCCCCATAACAGGAGGGCCTGGGTTCGTATCCCTTTAATTGAAAATTATACAGGTTTACTAATATATCAAATATGAAATACACATCCTGATAGGCACACTATTGAGAGGAATAGATTTGTGGGTGGCCCTCCGTTGACGTACACTAACACAATGGAGCCCAAATGTGTTGATTGGTTACATAGAGGGCATGTATTCAGTAACTTGTTAGGATTGGCTGAATTTCGGCCAAGTCAAGTGTATTTTCTGCACTATAGAGTTTTTGGTTTCCTAATCATAATATGCTGTTTAATGTTTCACTTACTAACTTAGAAGCATACGATTAAGACCAACATGTTTGTAAGTGACGAATTTTACTCATAACTACCTAATCAAATTCTAACTTGCTGATAGGTTCAACAGAAGGTGTGTCTAAATTCACACTAGCTGATTGGCCTAATATCGGCTAAACACCTAACACACACATAGTTTTGCACACTATCTAGTCATCTATTCACAACATGCTAAAAACGTTTGTGAAAATCAGCTGGCTTAGTAGTTTATTCAGAAGAGCCATACACTCCAAATGTTGGATAAATTGTCAGAAGGAAAGACGATTGCTAAATTGCTGAGAGTGATCCTAACCAACTACTGATCTAACATCACAGTTATATTTGATGGAGGTGTGTACTATTGTTACCAACACTAATGAACTGCCTATTAGATGTGCTATATATGAATTATATATAGATCAACTATATATCTTAGACTATTTGTATCAACAGACCATTTGCACTATATATGAATTGTTTTTAGAAATTGTAGAAATTTATACAATACTTCTGTTATATGCACTGTGCAATCACCAGATACTACACTTTGTTTGTGTTGAAATGAGAACTAATTTTCTAAATCTATTTAAGTGTATCAATCATACATTATATACTTTGTGAATACAAATAGGCATTGTCATTTATTATACTCTGTGTATATACATATATATACTTTCAAACTGTTGATATTTTTGGATTGATGTACACCAATTAACAATGTACCTAGGAACGCCCATTAGGGGTGTGTCCTAGTCTGCTATTGGTTGAAGCTTTGTTTAAATGGATTGTCAGTTAGAAGGTTCATTATGCCTGATGAAACAACCTATGCTGGGTTAAGAAAAGCGTTGCATTATTTTAATATTTCTTGTTATGGTTTTAACATTCAAATATTTGTTTTAATAAACTGAACTTGTTTTATGCAAGCTTTGATTCATTACCTTCCTTATCAGTTGTATATACTGCTTCTGACCATCCATTAGCAATCATTGTGACAGGATTCCCCTGCACCGTCCACTCTGCATCTGGAAAGGTTTAGCTGGTACACCTGAAGATACCAGCCAGCTCCTACTAGTAAATAAGTGTACTAGGGCCTATTGTGAGTACCCATTTGGCTTTTTTTTATGTTTATATAGATATACTGATGCACACATGAGGCGCCCCTCTTGTTCCTTATTTTTCTATACAGCTCTGGATTTATCTATGAGGAGGAAAGCAGCCTGATCCACTTCACCAATTTGGGATTACCTTGCTACACTGCTAAGGGTTAGCTGGTACACCTTAGTTTCCAGCCTGCACCTACTAGTACATAAATGTACTCAAGTTGATAGTGAGTACCCATTTGGCTTACTATCATTTTCCTATTATATAGCATACTTATATGCACATGAGGCGCCCCTCTTGTTTTAACAGGATCAGTAATTAACTGATAATATTGTACACTTAGATAGCACTCACATTCCTGCCATGGAATTAAACAGATAGATGCGTTGCAGACAAAGGGATGGAGTCCTAAGCGCAGAAATTAAAATATAACTTTTAATCAAAAAATTAAAATAATGTATTTACAAAAAGACACACATTTAAAATTATAGTTAGTATCATACTCGTTTGTGTTCGGTGTAAAGTGGCTTTACGTGGGGTTACCAAGTGGTGGGATGACAAAAACTCAGTATACTTTTATTGTATCTACTACAGTGAGTATCCAAAATAAACATTCATTTTGACAATCCTCCAGATGTCAAAATGAGATTCGGCTAGTAATACCACAGCCGGTGAAATTACATAAAAAACAAGGTAGTGTACTGATATGCTTGTATTATTTTATCTGGAATTAGACACTGAAGTTGTTGCTAACTTGACAACTGTATTATTCACAGTTAGTGGCTTGTAAGAGTTTAAAAAAATGATTCAATCGCCAGATTTATTGGATAAATATATTAATATTAATTACTGCGATGTTGTATTAGATTCAGTTAGAAGTCTCTTGATATAACGTTTAGAGTGAGAGACATACCAAATATCGCTGTTTATTTAATTACTGAACTTAATGATCATAGATGGCCTCTGTGTAATATTAATTAGAAGATATCACTGAAATTAATAAGGTTAGTTGCCAACTTTCTTATCTGTGCTTGTGTACCGTGTGATTTTGATGTTTGTTGTAGCGGTATTCTTTAATGTATGAGGCTACCGGCTTTTACCAGTTTGACCAAATCTAGTTATCTTAGAGTGTCCTGGGTAGTGGATAATCGTGAGGCACCAAGTGGTAATATATACCACTCAAGAATTACTAGCCTGTATCATATTCTAAGTGTTCCCTGTATTAGGTGTCTCCAGAACCTATAATAATAGCTACCTGCTTATGTTGCCTATATTAAGTAGGATATATATATATCCGCTATTTGTTATATGTGGCCCTGAGTTGATGATGTTACTTATCTTAGGCTAGGGTTGGTAAAGACACCTTGTGTGTATATTACATTAAGTAAGATAGGACATCTTCTAAAGCTATAATTTGCGAAGGCACAATGGATCTATACCACACTAAGTTTCTGAAGCACTTTTGTCAGGTGTAGTTACCAGAGATATAATATCTGTGTTGCTCTGACTTGAATACGACACTTAATGTAAGCTTTATTTAGCCGTAATAGAATGAATCTGTGCTGCACTTTATTCAAAGAGGCACATTGGTTAATAGTGTAACTTCAGACGTCCTCACAATGTTATTATATCAATGTATTACTGAATTCCAGTTCCTTAATATACCTTAAATAAAGAGTATAAAAGTGAAATTACTGTAGATTTTAATAGAATATGCATAAGCTTACTGGCCCTTTATCGTAACTGAAAAAAAGGTTTGAATGTGGTTTCTAAATAATATGTACCGGCCTATACCTTTGTAAATTCGGCTGCGGTTTCTAAACAGTTTGTACCGGCCTATACCTTAGTGAGTTCAGCTAAGATTTCTAATATAATTTATACCGGCCTATACCTTTATAAGTTCGGCTGCGGTTTCTAAATAATTTGTACCGGCCTATACCTTTAAAAGTTGGATTGAGATTCCTGATTAAGTACCTTTGAAAGTGCGGCTGCGGTTTCTAAATAATTTGTACCGGCCTATACCTTTAAAAATTAGATTGAGATTCCTGAATAAATACCTTTGTAAGTGTGGCTGCGGTTTCTAAATAATTTGTACCGGCCTATACCTTTAAAAGTTAGACTGGGATTTCAGAATAATTCGTACCGGCCTATACCTTTGTAAGTTCAGCTGCGATTTCTAAATAATTTGTACCGGCCTATACCCTAGTAAGTTCAGCAACGTTTTTTAAATAATTTGTACCAGTTCGGCTAAGATTTCTAATATACTTTGTACCGGCCTATACCTTTGTAAGTTCAGCTAAGGTTTCTAAATATATACCGGCCTATACCTTTGTAAGTGCGACTAAGGTTTCTACCTATTTGATACCGGTCTGTACCTTTGTGAGTATCAGAACGTAAGTATTTCGGCATATAGCCTAATGGACCTCCACGGTTGTTTGCCGTTAAAAAATACTGCGGTCTAACTCACATGATTGAGATTAGATATAAACACGGTGAGTTAAGAGCGCATAAACAATTACCGATATGATCACTAACTTTTTTTTAAAAATATACACAACCACTATCCCCTAACATGTTTCGCCAGTAACCTGGCTTTGTCAAAGGGTGCGGGCGCGCCTTTGTTTGAACTATTTATTTACTATAACTCCACCCATACATCGGGTTAGAGCCAATCAGGGGGAAGGAAAAGAACACCTCAATCAGATTGGTTCCCTATTGCTTCGCTTGTCCTGAAACACCTGCCTATTAGTACACAATGGTGTTACTTAGTAACTGGAATATGGATAATGTGATAAATTTATTTTCTGCTGGACGTAGATTTAAAGAATCCATTTGAACGTATATTGCTAGGTAAAAAGATATTGTATATCGGCATTAGCTATTGTTGTTGAAAAAGTCAGGAAACATTGTAAGAATACAACACGGTTCGATTGGGAAACTGTTGCTTTGTGATAATTGAAGCCTCATGTATTATTTAATGCTAATGTGAGATTAAACATCAGTGATAAGTGAAAATAGTGTTAGAATAAACAGTGACAGTGTAGCATTGAGAAAAATAAATTATAAATAAAAATAATACGATGCTGAGTGACAATTAAAACGTGAACCTATTCAATTAAATTGGATAAAAAATGTTACTGTTAGGTAAAGTAATTAAAAAGTAAGAAAATCCAGTAACACCGAAATTACACCAAAGAGATTAGATAAATTATCGAGAGAACTCCATAAAAATGTATTCAAGCAGGACAAAGTTTGGTGGAACCACCACTTCTTTGACAAATATATTGAGAAAAAATTGATCCCAAGGGGTCTAAGAATACAATTGTTCCCGGCGTTTGAATTTAAAAATAAAGATCTAGTAAGTGAATGGGAAGAGGCATTGTCAGAATGTTCCAACAAACTGATGAATATCTTGATTAAACATGATACGGCAGAGTACAAAAGATTTGAGGAATTAATAAATATTCAGAATGAGGAGCTTAAACAGTTTGAAACCTTAAAAGAATTCGAAAGTTCTTATAAGAAATATCAAAAGGAACTAGATAAGTACGAGGCAGAGATTAAACAGACCAAGCTGGGTAAATTAAATAGAGATCTGGAAGATTACAAAAACGAGAGAGTATACAATTGGAAAAACAATCAAAATAGAAATTTCCCCAATAGACACCAGAAACAAGTAACTATTATAAAGAGTGAATCTGAAACAGAGGGAGAAGACTCAGACTCCATTACCGAAACCCCACCCACCCCTAGTACTTCTAATACTCAAAACAAAAAACGCAAGGCTTTTTTAGAGGAAGGTGGGAATTCAGATTCAGAACCCCCAGAAGAGGTCGGAGGGGCGCACAAAAAAACTCAGAAAAGAAGGAGTGTGAGAGAAACAAGACAAAACAACAAACCGTACAAACGGAGCCCAAGCCCGTTCTCTCAGATAAGGAGGAAACAATGAAAATTATCAATCTCTCCAAAAAAATGCTATCAGAAGACCATATAAAATTGCTGTCCAAAGGACTATCTTTTTGCCCCAGTGCTACTCTAGATAAGTTTGAGAACATTAAAGATATTCAGTTATATCTGCGCAAAGTACTTCTAAAAAAACAATACAAAGCTCTATCAAATGATAATGAACAAGAATTACAGAACGTCTGGACTGAAGAAGAACAACAAACACTCCAAGATTTGGAAGAACTTTTGAATGAAAATTCGGAAGGTACCAACTCGGTCTGGCAGAGTAAACTTAAAAACAAATCTAAATATATACACAAATCTTCGAAAACTCCAAGCATACAAATTTTTAATGATGTAGTATGCAAAGAAATCTCGAATCTGAAAATCAAGCCTCCCCAAAAAAACTTAAGCAAAGGTGAAATTAAAGCCTTAGAAGAAATTCAACAATGGGAAGACATTATCATCCGCAAGGCTGATAAAGGTGGGAACATAGTTCTATGGCCCACAGATATGTATGTGAAAGAAGTTGATAATCAACTAAAGGATCAAACCTGCTACAAAAAATGATGGAGTAACCCTATACAACAATTTCATCAAGAGTATAATGATCTAATCGCTCATGCCAAGATACACAACACCATTTCTGAAAAAGAAAAGAAATTCCTGATAGTCAAAAATCCCAAAATCTCTACGTTCTATTTAATACCAAAAATTCACAAGAACTGTAAACACCCACCTGGATGTCCGATTGTGTCAGGAAATGACAATCTAATGGAAAAAGCGAGCCAGTATATCGACATGAGACTCAGGGAATTCTTAACCCAGATGCCTTCTTATACAAAAGATACCATGGAAGTCCTACAGCACCTACAAGATATCCAATAAGATTGTGAAACATGGTTAGTAACGGCCGACGTGGAGGCATTATATATGAGCATCAGACATGAATTAGGCCTGAAAGCTGCTGAACATTATCTAAATATTTCAACAGAGGAAGACGAGAACCACAACCAATTCATCTTAAACCTTCTGGAATTTGTTCTCAAGAAAAATTTCTTTGTATTTAATGATCAGTTCTACCTCCAAATAAGAGGGACAGCAATGGGCACAGCATGCGCCCCCACGTATGCGAACCTGTTTTTAGGATGATGGGAGCAGACAACAGTCTTTTCTAGTGAAAATGACAAGTACACCAAGAATATTCCCCTCTGGCTGAGATACATAGATGATATTCTATTTATATGGGAAGGCCCAAAATCCGAACTTGAGACATTCTTGGCCAAATTAAATCAAAACCCCCTGAATATCAAATTGACCTATGATCTCAGCCAGAGGGAAATTACATTCCTAGATTTAAAAATCTTCAAAAGGGAAGACGGCAAACTAGGAACTGACCTTTTTAGAAAGGAAACAGCCACTAATACTTTATTGTACAGCACTAGTGCCCATTCCCCCCATACCATTAAGTCACTCCCAGTTGGAGAATTTCTGAGAACTAAAAGAAATTGTTCAGAAGATGATCTATTTCAACAACAAGCAAAGGAATTGGAAACCAGACTATACCAAAGAGGGTATAGTAAAAGATCCGTTAAGGCAGCCAAAAAAAGAGCTCAAAAAACCAAGAGATTTAATCTCTTAAAACCAAAGGAACATAAACCTGATAACAAAACCAGATTGGTGCTCACTTATAATTCCCAGAGTAAGGATATACTAAACATCATAGAAAAAAACTGGCCAATATTACAATCTGACCCATCATTAAATGGACTAATTGGACAGAAGGTGGAAGTCAGTTACAGAAGGACCAAAAATTTACAAGAAATGGTAAGCTCCAGCCATTTCACAAGAAAAAAGAGAAAAAGAACCAATATTCCTAAAGGCTCATATGCCTGCGGCTCATGCATCAGTTGCATCAACATCTTAAAAAGACCACAACAATAACTGACAGATTTGGAAAAATTCATCCAATCAGATCGTTCATAAATTGTAATACCACAGGGGTAATCTATATCCTAAAATGCAATTGCCCAAAAATCTATGTTGGCATGACAACGCGTAAATTACGTACAAGATTACAGGAACATCTCCGAAACATTAAAAACACTGCAAAAGATCTAGCGAGAATGAAGGCAATTACCTCAGTAGCATATCATTTTTAAAGATATCATAAATCCAAGCCAGATTGTTTACTGTGCAGTGGCATACAAAAAATCAGCCTAGGAATAAGAGGCGGCGACATGGAGACTATCCTCCTGCGTAATGAAAGTAAATGGATCTGAATTCAGTCCAACCCCACGGACTCAACGAACACAATAATTATTTCTCTTATCTCTAATGGTGTAAATATACAAAGTGAAGAAACCCTGTTAAAATATGGATTAAAGATGTGAACCAAAAATTTTACTGCTAAGCCAAATAAATCCACAATAATAAACTTAAAATATATATTAAAAGGATTAACTATATATCATACTTGTTGATTACATAAAACACAAAATTTTTGAAGATAAATAGGAAAAATTTGAAAACAACAACATGACAGATTATTAATTCATAATAATGTGTGTAAAGTTAGCCTTGTTTTAATTTCAAGCTCATATTAATCATCAAGTCTTTATAAATCTCTCTCACGCTATACACCAAAAAAAATCTTGTTTATAATACAAGTATCACATCGAATATATTATTTAAAAAATTCTAGCTCAATTCACATCCCCAGCAGAGAATTACGCTGGAGGCTCCACAAGTACTGCAATTAATGAATCTCAACCAATATGCACTTTAATATCACTATATTTTCTTACTTTTTAATTACTTCACCTAACAGTAACATTTTTTATCCAATTTAATTGAATAGGTTCACGTTTTAATTGTCACTCAGCATCGTATTATTTTTATTTATAATTTATTTTACTCAATGCTACACTGTCACTGTTTATTCTAACACTATTTTCACTTATCACTGATGTTTACTCTCACATTAGCATTAAATAATACATGAGGCTTCAATTATCACAAAGCAACAGTTTCCCTATCGGACCGTGTTGTATTCTTACAATGTTTCCTGACTTTTTCAACAACAATAGCTAATGCCGATATACAATATTTTTTTACCTAGCAATATAAGTTCAAATGGATTCTTTAAATCTACGTCCAGCAGAAAATAAATTTATCACATTATCCATATTCCAGTTACTAAGTAACACCATTGTGTACTAATAGGCAGGTGTTTCAGGACAAGCGAAACAATAGGGAACCAATCTGATTGAGGTGTTCTTTTCCTTCCCCCTGATTGGCTCTAACCCGATGTATGGGTGGAGTTATAGTAAATAAATAGTTAAAACAAAGGCGCGCCCGCACCCTTTGACAAAGCCAGGTTACTGGCGAAACATGTTAGGGGATAGTGGTTGTGTATATTTTTTAAAAAAGTTAGTGATCATATCGGTAATTGTTTATGCACTCTTAACTCACGGTGTTTATATCTAATCTCAATCATGTGAGTTAGACCGCAGTATTTTTTAACGGCAAACAACCGTGGAGGTCCATTAGCCTATATGCCGAGATACTTACGTTCTGATACTCACAAAGGTACAGACCAGTATCAAATAGGTAGAAACCTTAGTCGCACTTACAAAGGTATAGGCCGGTATATATTTAGAAACCTTAGCTGAACTTACAAAGGTATAGGCCGGTACAAAGTATATTAGAAATCTTAGCCGAACTGGTACAAATTATTTAAAAACCGTTGCTGAACTTACTAAGGTATAGGCCAGTACAAATTATTTAGAAATCGCAGCTGAACTTACAAAGGTATAGGCCGGTACTAATTATTTAGAAATCCAAGCTGAACTTACAAAGGTATAGGCCGGTACGAATTATTCTGAAATCCCAGTCTAACTTTTAATGGTATAGGCCGGTACAAATTATTTAGAAACCGCAGCCACACTTACAAAGGTATTTATTCAGGAATCTCAATCTAATTTTTAAAGGTATAGGCCGGTACAAATTATTTAGAAACCGCAGCCGCACTTTCAAAGGTACTTATTCAGGAATCTCAATCCAACTTTTAAAGGTATAGGCCGGTACAAATTATTTAGAAACCGCAGCCGAACTTATAAAGATATAGGCCGGTATAAATTATATTAGAAATCTTAGCTGAACTCACTAAGGTATAGGCCGGTACAAACTGTTTAGAAACCGCAGCTGAATTTACAAAGGTATAGGCCGGTACATATTATTTAGAAACCACATCCAAACCTTTTTTTCAGTTATGATAAAGGGCCAGTAAGCTTATGCATATTCTATTAAAATCTACAGTAATTTCACTTTTATACTCTTTATTTAAGGTATATTAAGGAACTGGAATTCAGTAATAAATTGATATAATAACATTGTGAGGACGTCTGAAGTTACACTCTTAACCAATGTGCCTCTTTGAATAAAGTGCAGCACAGATTCATTCTATTACGGCTAAATAAAGCTTACATTAAGTGTCGTATTCAAGTCAGAGCAACACACATATTATATCTCTGGTAACTACACCTGACAAAAGTGCTTCAGAAACTTACGGCTAGATTTAGAGTTCTGCGGCCAAAGGGGTGCGTTAGCTACGCGTGCTTTTTTCCCCCCGCACCTTTTAAATACCGCTGGTATTTAGAGTTCACAGAAGGGCTGCGTTAGGCTCCAAAAAGGGAGCGTATAGCATAATTTACCGCCACTGCAACTCTAAATACCAGCGGTGCTTACGGACGCGGCCAGCTTCAAAAACGTGCTCGTGCACGATTCCCCCATAGGAAACAATGGGGCAGTTTGAGCTGAAAAAAAACCTAACACCTGCAAAAAAGCAGCGTTCAGCTCCTAACGCAGCCCCATTGTTTCCTATGGGGAAACACTTCCTAAGTCTGCACCTAACACCCTAACATGTACCCCGAGTCTAAACACCCCTAACCTTAAACTTATTAACCCCTAATCTGCCGCCCCCACTATCGCTGACCCCTGCATTACACTTTTAACCCCTAATCTGCCGCTCCGTACACCGCCGCAACCTACATTATTCCTATGTACCCCTAATCTGCTGCCCCTAACACCGCCGACCCCTATATTATATTTATTAACCCCTAATCTGCCCCCCACAACGTCGCAACCAGCTGCCTACAATAATTAACCCCTAATCTGCCGACCGGACCTCACCACTACTATAATAAAGTTATTAACCCCTAATCCGCCTCACTCCCGCCTCAATAACCCTATAATAAATAGTATTAACCCCTAATCTGTCCTCCCTAACATCGCCGACACCTAACATCAATTATTAACCCCTAATCTGCCGACCGGACCTCACCGCTACTCTAATAAATGTATTAACCCCTAAAGCTAAGTCTAACCCTAACCCTAACACCCCCCTAAGTTAAATATAATTTTTATCTAACGAAATAAATTAACTCTTATTAAATAAATTAATCCTATTTAAAGCTAAATACTTACCTGTAAAATAAACCCTAATATAGCTACAATATAACGAATAATTATATTGTAGCTATTTTAGGATTTATATTTATTTTACAGGCAACTTTGTAATTATTTTAACCAGGTACAATAGCTATTAAATAGTTAATAACTATTTAATAGCTACCTAGTTAAAATAATTACAAAATTACCTGTAAAATAAATCCTAACCTAAGTTACAATTAAACCTAACACTACACTATCAATAAATTAATTAAATAAAATACCTACAAATAAATACAATTAAATAAACTAACTAAAGTACAAAAATTAAAAAAAGAACTAAGTTACAAAAAAAAAAAAAATTTACAAACATAATAAAAATATTACAACAATTTTAAACTAATTACACCTACTCTAAGCTCCCTAATAAAATAACAAAGCCCCCCAAAATAAAAAAATGCCCTACCCTATTCTAAAATTAAAATTGAAAAGCTCTTTTACCTTACCAGCCCTTAAAAGGGCCTTTTGCGGGGCATGCCCCAAAGAAAACAACTCTTTTGCCTGTAAAAATAAACACAATACCCCCCCCAACATTACAACCCACCACCCACATACCCCTAATCTAACCCAAACCCCCCTTAAATAAACCTAACACTAAGCCCCTGAAGATCTTCCTACTTTATCTTCACCACGCCGGAAATCACCGATCGGTCCTCCAGAGGCTCCCGAAGTCTTCATCTTATCCGGCAAGAAGAAGTCCAGAAGAGGCTCCAAAGTCTTCATCCTATCCGGGGAAAAGAGGAGATCCGGACAGCCAATCAGATTCAAGTTCAATCGATTGGCTGATCCAGATAGAAGATGCCGCTTGGATGAAGATGTTTGCCGGTCCGGATCTCCTCTTCTGCCCGGATAGGATGAAGACTTTGGAGCCTCTTCTGGACTTCTTCTTGCCGGATAGGATGAAGACTTTGGGAGCCTTTGGAGGACCGATCGGTGATACCCGGCGTGGTGAAGATAAGGTAGGAAGATCTTCAGGGGCTTAGTGTTAGGTTTATTTAAGGGGGGTTTGGGTTAGATTTGGGGTATGTGGGTGGTGGGTTGTAATGTTGGGGGGGGGTATTGTCTTTATTTTTACAGGCAAAAGAGCTGTTATTATGTTTGTAAATTATTAAATTATTATTTTTTTTGTAACTTAGTTCTTTTTTTATTTTTTGTACTTTAGTTAGTTTATTTAATTGTATTTATTTGTAGGTATTTTATTTAATTAATTTATTGATAGTGTAGTGTTAGGTTTAATTGTAACTTAGGTTAGGATTTATTTTACAGGTAATTTTGTAATTATTTTAACTAGGTAGCTATTAAATAGTTCTTAACTATTTAATAGCTATTGTACCTGGTTAAAATAAATACAAAGTTGCCTGTAAAATAAATATTAATCCTAAAATAGCTACAATATAATTATTCGTTATTTTGTAGCTATATTAGAGTTTATTTTACAGGTAAGTATTTAGCTTTAAATAGGATTAATTTATTTAATAAGAGTTAATTTATTTCGTTAGATAAAAATTATATTTAACTTAGGGGGGTGTTAGTGTTAGGGTTAGACTTAGCTTTAGGGGTTAATACATTTATTAGAGTAGCGGTGAGGTCCGGTCGGCAGATTAGGGGTTAATAATTGAAGTTAGGTGTCGGTGATGTTAGGGAGGGCAGATTAGGGGTTAATACTATTTATTATAGGGTTATTGAGGCGGGAGTGAGGCGGATTAGGGGTTAATAACTTTATTATAGTAGCGGTGAGGTCCGGTCGGCAGATTAGGGGTTAATTATTGTAGGTAGGTGGTGGCGACGTTTTGGGGGGCAGATTAGGGGTTAATAAATATAATATAGGGGTCGGCGGTGTTAGGGGCAGCAGATTACAGGTACATAGGGATAACGTAGGTTGCGGCGGTGTGCGGTCGGCAGATTAGGGGTTAAAAATTTTTATTAGAGTGGCGGCGATGTGGGGGGGCCTCGGTTTAGGGGTACATTGGTAGTTTATGGGTGTTAGTGTACTGTAGAGCACAGTAGTTAAGAGCTTTATGAACCGGCGTTAGCCCATAAAGCTCTTAACTCCTGGCTTTTTTCTGCGGCTGGAGTTTTGTCGTTAGATTTCTAACGCTCACTTCAGCCAAGACTCTAAATACCGGCGTTAGAAAGATCCCATTGAAAAGATAGGATACGCAATTGGCGTAGGGGGATCTGCGGTATGGAAAAGTCGCGGCTGCAAAGTGAGAGTTAGACCCTTTCCTGAGTGACTCCAAATACCAGCGGGCGGCCAAAACCAGCGTTAGGAGCCTCTAACGCTGGTTATGACGGCTAACGCAGAACTCTAAATCTAGGCGTTAGTGTGGTATAGATCCATTGTGCCTTTGCAAATTATAGCTTTAGAAGATGTCCTATCTTACTTAATGTAATATACACACAAGGTGTCTTTACCAACCCTAGCCTAAGATAAGTAACATCATCAACTCAGGGCCACATATAACAAATAGCGGATATATATATATCCTACTTAATATAGTGCAACATAAGCAGGTAGCTATTATTATAGGTTCTGGAGACACCTAATACAGGGAACACTTAGAATATGATACAGGCTAGTAATTCTTGAGTGGTATATATTACCACTTGGTGCCTCACAATTATCCACTACCCGGGACACTCTAAGATAACTAGATTTGGTCAAACTGGTAAAAGCCGGTAGCCTCATACATTAAAGAATACCGTACACAAGCACAGATAAGAAAGGTGGCAACTAACCTTATTAATTTCAGTGATATCTTCTAATTAATATTACATGGAGGCCATCTATGATCATTAAGTTCAGTAATTAAATAAACAGCGATATTTGGTATGTCTCTCACTCTAAACGTTATATCAAGAGACTTCTAACTGAATCTAATACAACATCGCAGTAATTAATATTAATATATTTATCCAATAAATCTGGCGATTGAATCATTTTTTTAAACTCTTACAAGCCACTAACTGTGAATAATACAGTTGTCAAGTCAGCAACAACTTCAGTGTCTAATTCCAGATAAAATAATACAAGCATGGGGCGGAGCCAAGCCACGCAGGCAGATGGCAGTGTTCTAGAAGTGCTCTTCAACCCTCAAGCTGTACTTATCATTTAAATATTATAATATCACTCCTTTTTACTAAATTCATGTCTGCAATGGAACACTGAAGCTTTACTTCTGATATGATCTTATTTTGTTGGCCAACATATTACGCTAAACAGAACGAGCAGAGAGAAGGGGTCACAAGGCCTCACCCCTTACTTGCGCAGAGTTGTAGAGATCTCGCATGGGAAGCCGCGGCCTCTATCGTCTCCTCACAGCCCGATCCCTCACAGAAGAAGGCATCTGATTGCTATCGGCACTTAGACCCAGCAAGGGAGAAGGAGATTGACTTGCATCGTAAGCGGTAAGCAAATAACACACACACGCTTCCGACACTCACCGCCAGCAACAGGGCCTAAGTGCGCAACTCAGTTTACCCAGCTGAACCGGCGTAACATAGCACTACACCCCGGACTGAAATAAACTTATGTAGTAGCTAACAAAGGAGACGTATGAGACCCGGCTTTTACTATAACACCCCGGAACCGGAGATATAATTGTGATAACCATAGTGGGGATATTAAACATTGCGACCACTCTCTCTTAGGTACAGGTCTTTGCCTTAGGCCTTTTTTTTATTAGAGGCTGGAAAAACAGAAAGAAAAGACCTTACATATATGCACTCCGTACTGGTTATAAGAATACAGTGAGTAACATTCCTGGACATTTCAACTAGTCTCATAGGTTATAAGTTTTGCTTCAGCAATAAAAGGGTGCTTTGCTACAGAGTGAATTAACACCTAACCTGGGACATAAAATAGACAGTTCAGGGATTCATCACATTCAAAATAGGGCTGGCACAGCTCCATCACTGTTTGCTATATTAACTGACATACTATTGCCTTGTGTCTTTAGTACTGGATATAATATTCTGCCTAGATCCCCTGCAATTTTTTCATTTACTAGATATCCACATAAAGACAACTTCTGCTTATGATGACTATATTACAAAGAAATATTTGTTAACTCTTTCATTATTTCAAGATATGTAAAATAAGGGATGCCTTGCAAAAAACAGCAAAAAGCAGAGAAAAATACCCCTGCAGGCACACTTAACAAATATCTAAAACAAGCAGATACCACTACGCCATTAGCAGTGGACAATATGGAAACTAACCCACGTGCTGATAACATGCAGCAAAAAGGCTCAGACAGACAGGCACACCACTTAATTACTAAGGAGGACTTAAAACACCTTTCTTCCAAAGAAGATATTAAGAATGCAGTCCAAGAAATGCGCAGTTTATTTAATGAACTTCGGGGTGATATCTCTGCCCTTGACACTAGAATCTCGCATGTAGAAGCAGAGCAACGCGAGCACTCATCATCAGTGAAATCAATCACAGCAGAAGTCCAGAGTAACTCTGAAATGATACAACAGTTGTCTGATAAAATAGAAGACCTGGACAACAGGGGGAGAAGAAATAACCTACGCTTCAGAGGAGTATCAGAATCTATCTACCCCCCTGCAATAGACGGCTACCTTCAAAGCCTGTTTCGTACACTGAAGGATTCACCCTCAGCCCCTGCCATAGTTTTAGAACGCGCACATAGAGCGCTCAGAGCAAAACCGCCTCCCAAAGCCCCCCCCAGAGATATCATTGCCCGCTTCCTTAACTATAAAGACAAGGAAGATGTACTCAAATGCGCACGACTCAAACACCCAGTTTACCATGCAGGAGAAGAGATACAAATATTCTCGGACTTATCACCTACTACTCTTCAGAAAAGGAGGGAGTTAGGCCATATTACGGCTAAACTCAGGGCCCATAAAATCCAGTATCGTTGGGGCTTCCCTGTGTCAATTATGGCCACAAATCAGAACAAATCAGCAATATACCATCCGGGTTCAGACGAAGAAGCTTTCTACTCAGGACTCTCGATCAATGAGGATCCTCCACAACGGAAAACTACCCCTGTTCGTGACTCTTCAAATTCCTGATTCAATGGCAGTTAATGGAGACTAGACCACGTTAGAAGAAATCAAGGTCTATTGTGAAGAGAAGCCTCTGATGTATCCTTTTTCTCTTGCCTTGTTGTTGAACACTAATTGGGGTTATCGGCTGTTTTTTGAATGTTTATATACCTAAAGTTATTAAAGTTGCCCAGTACTTGAGCCGATCAGCCCTTGGTACAAAATAAATACTGAGAACTTGTGAAATGGAATCAGGACCATGGGTTCTTCTAATAACTCTCAGCTTAATATGCTTTCACTTAACTAAAAAATGATATGAATATTTAATCTGCTCATTTAAAATGTTTAAATTAATTAGTTTACATACTGTTTGCCTTAGTTACCTTGTTTCTATATAGAGGCATAGCTCTACTGTCTCGTCACATTATCAAAGTTTGGTTGAACCAATGCAGTTCCTTTTTGACCTGTTGTATGCACCGCATTTAGGTACACAGCTCCACAGTCCCACCTATGGGTTCATATATAAGGATATAAGATTTCACATTTCATATACCCAACACCAAATTTAGGTTCACTCTCACATTAACCGTCACAACCCCTTTCTCTGCTATACCCCCATATCCCTCCTTTCTCTGACCCCCTCTTCCTACCTCCCTCCTCACCCTCCCACGCTTCCCCTTTCTCCCCCGCCCTACCCATCCTCAATCCTCTCCATATCCCTTACTCCATTCCCATACCCACCCCAATCTCCCCCTCTTTCCCTAGTCCTATTCCCATCTTCCTCTCAACATCCCTTCCCTCTCCTTCCTCCCACCACCAACCTATTCCCCTCCCAGATCCCCCTCTTCCACTGACATCTCTTCCCTCCCCTACTTGACTTTGCTCCCTCACTCCCCCTCTTCCTACCTATCTCTAATTCCTCCCCTACATCTTAAGCACTCCTATTTCTCCCTGCAGCTGCTCTCCTATACAACCTCACCTTCTTTCTTTCCTTTTCTAATCTTTCCTTCCTCCTATACCCTCCCTCTTAAACTACCTTTAAAGCCCATACTCCTACCAAACATACTACTACGGCCAGATTTCCATGTTCCACATGCTAGCTACTAGACCATTTTTAGGAGTGTAAAACTCATCACCACTTCTTGTACATGCTTGAGGGTTACTACCCCGAACAAACCCTTTTTTCTTTTGTGCTATTTTATTTGTAAGTGTAACGGTAATTTGAAAATTATTCTTATCACATTCAGAAAATAATCTGGGTTAAGACCACACGCCAGGTCTCACTCTTCTATCTCTTATTCCTGACTTTCTCTTCTCGCTATATTAATTAACCCTTCTAAATCTCTCTTAATCCTACCTCAGCAGACTTTCTTTCTAAACCTTTCCATCCTATTCCCTCTACTCGCCCCTCCCTCCCCCTTTTTTTTTTTTTTATTTTTTTTTCCCCCTCCAGGATGACTCATCATCCGAGCAAGTTTGGCTCACATGGCCTGACGATGACTACCATAAATGCAAAAGGATTAAACAATCCAGGTAAGAGGTCCATAGCCTTTAGAGCTTTAAAAAACTTATACAGCCATGTGTTATTTTTTCAGGAAACCCACTTCCGCAAGGGTAGAGAACCGAAATGGTTCAACTCCCAATATCCCACAGCAATCTTTGCCTCAGGGCAATCTAAAAAAGGCGGAGTGGGTGTCCTGATACACCATTCTCTACCCTTAAAAATCTCACATATTGAGAGGGATCCAGAAGGTAGATACCTAATTGTGACTGGTCAACTATACGAGCACCCTATAACATTAGCGACCCTATATAGCCCAAATACTGACCAACATACATTCTTTTCTAAAATCTCCAAGCTCCTCCTTGATTTCGCGAAGGGCCCGATATTCCTTTCCGGTGATTTTAACATTTCAATGGACGCTCAGTTGGACACATCCAATGGAGCCGTCAGCACATCACCTAAAATAATTAAATCAGTCAAAACCTCACTCTTTAACCTCCAATTACATGATATATGGCGCACATTACACCCTGCACTTAAAGATTATACATACTTTTCTCCCCCCCACAATAAATACTCCCGTATAGATTATTTCTATACAGACTCGAATGGCATGGACATGGTGACTAACTGTACTATTGGGTCCATAACTTGGTCAGATCACGCCCCAGTTACATGCTCAGTCTTGTGGCCTGACCTTCCTCCTACGACTTATATCTGGAAGCTTGACGACTCGCTACTGAGCGACCCTACCATCAAAGCAGACATACAAAAATCACTAGAGGACTATCTAAAACATAATGACCCTTCACAAACATCAATAACTAACGCCTGGGAAGCGCATAAATGTGTTATTAGGGGGGTATTCCTTAAACATAAGGCACGACTTAACAAACAAAACAGACTAAGACACAACCAATTGCTTCACACAATCACACAATTAGAAGAAAAACATAAAAGAAATCCACTGGATCATGACACCAGAACCGCTCTAGACACTTCCAGAAGGGCTCTTAAGGCACACCTCCTAGAGACATACCACCGTAAGACTTTGAATGTAAAGCAACAATATTATGAAGGCGGCAATAAGCCCGGAAAACTGTTAGCTAGGGCAATACGCAGAAAACAGTTAAAGACGCACATTCATTTCTTATTAAATTCAGATGGGACCACAACAAAAGGCAGCAAACAGATAGCCAATTCATTTCATTCCTACTATCAAAAGCTGTATAATATACAACAGCCCCTAGATTCCCTAGATCCCTCTGCAGACATACATTCCAAGGAACATTGCATAGACCAATACCTGGCTACTCTGGATCTACCAAAATTAAATCCCGAACAAAAAGACAGTCTAGACTCCCACATCACCTTAGAGGAACTTATGTTAGCTATTAATGATTTCCCCATTGGAAAAAGCCCTGGCCCAGACGGCTTCTCAGCAAAATATTTCAAAACATTTAAGGACACGCTGGGGCCATTAATGCTCCAACTCTTCAATAACCTAATAGAGAAACCAACATTACCCAACACAATGCTTGAGGCACATATTACTGTATTACCTAAACCGGGAAAACCCCCCAATTCTCCAGCAAATTTTAGACCCATCTCCCTTTTGAACTTAAACATCAAAATTCTGGCCAAAATACTAGCAAATCGCTTTAACAGATACCTCACAGATTTGGTTCATTCTGATCAAGTGGGTTTCGTGCCGGGTAGAGAGGCACGAGACAATACCACCAAAGTGATACAGATACTAAATTTCGCACAAGTTGAAGGGGTGCCTATGGCACTCTTCTCGACTGACGCAGAGAAGGCCTTCGACCGGGTCGACTGGCTTTTTCTGCGTCAGGTAATGAGGGTCATGAACTTTGGGGAACCATTCCTCAACATGGTCTTTGCTCTTTACTCATCCCCAAATGCGCGGATTAGAATTAATGGCACATTATCCAACACCTTCTCCATTTCGAACGGCACTCGCCAGGGGTGCCCGTTGTCCCCCTTGCTTTTTGCCCTCTCGATAGAGGCATTGGCACAGAGGGTACGCCTCAACCCCATTATCAAAGGAATCCAAATCGGAGACACAGAACACAAACAGGCGTTATACGCCGATGATGTTCTCTATACTCTATCTAACATTGATACATCTGTCCCAGAACTCCTCACAGAACTTAAGAAATACGGAGAACTCTCCAACTTCCATTTAAACTTGTCGAAGTCTGAACTTCTCAATGTAAACTCACCCCTTGAACATATTCAAACCTTAACAACGAATCACAATGTACCATTGGCTCCTAATAAATTAAAATACCTAGGCATATATCTATCAGCTAATTCCTCAGACCTTTACAAAAACAACTACACTAACTTAAAAAAAGATATAATTAACGATCTATCCTCATGGAAGAACAAATCTTTGTCATGGGTGGGCAAGATCAGTCTAATAAAGATGAATATCCTTCCCCGAATTTTATATGTGTTGCAAACTGTTCCTATCTATTTACCTAGGGATTATCTCATTAATCTTCAGAGTATTTTAGAACAGTTCATATGGACGGGAGTAAAACCTAGAATACCTAAAAAGACACTTTATCTCCCCAGAGAAAAGGGGGGCCTGGGCTTCCCAAACCTGACACTATACAGAAGGGCCATACACCTCCAAAGACTTACCGAGTGGTCGCATAATACGTTGCAAAAACAATGGGTTAGGATTGATGGTCAGATTCTTCAATACAATAACGTTGCATCCCTCGCTTGGATCCCCTCACCCAAACGACCTAAGATTCTATCTAAATATCACCTGATCATAGAAACTCTCACAGAGTGGGACAAAACAATCTCCACTAGTACTCACATATCTAGCATTCCCTCTCCATTGATTCCAATCCTGGAGAACCCTGAAATACCCTATCATGCTCTGAGTAAACGCAATTGCACTCCACACAGTTTGAGATTAGGCACTCTACATTCAGCACTGAACGGAGGCAAAATTGGACCCCAACAAGAAATGATAGAACTCTTTGGATACACTTTCTCATCCTGGATGAGATATCATCAATTGTCCCATTTCTTAACATACCATAAAAACAAAGGCGAATTTGGCAGGGAACTCACTCAGTACGAAATTTTATGCACATGTCTCATACCACCAAAAAGACTGATTTCAAAAATCTACAAACTGCTAAACACCCCACCAGATACACAATTGCCAACATACACAAGAGCGTGGAACAAAGACTTGAATAATGATATAGGGGAGGATGAATGGTCCAAATCATTCAGAATGGTTAAATACTCTTCTGTATCAGCTACAGTTCAGGAAATTCAGCTCAAATTGTTAGTCAGATGGTACTATACACCGTCAAGGTTACACAGAATATTCCCGGCGGCTTCTGCCGCCTGCTGGAGGGGTTGTGGTGAGATAGGATCACTTTTACATATATGGTGGGCATGCCCCAAACTGACAAATTACTGGGAATCGGTAATCAGAGAAATATCAGAGAAGTTAAACACACACATACCTATTTCACCTGAGACCATCCTCTTTTTGCATCTCCCAGACTTAGCGGAGAAGCAAAAATGGGCCCTTCTCCTGATCATGCTAACAGGAGCCAAGAGGCTAATCCCTAGATTGTGGAAATCGAAGGAGGTGCCAACTATCACTGACTGGCGAGCTGCTGTAGATGAATTGTTAATATTGGAAAAGCTACATTACACCATGAGCAAACAAATAGCCACATATGAAATGATGCTGGCTACATGGTCTTCACCCCTCACCTAATCAAAACAGTCAACATAGTCATCGTTTTCAATTATAAGTCCTAGCCATTCAGGCACAAAACAGCTTATTTCTGGAAACCCTCTCCCCCCCTTTTTTTTTTTTTTTTTTTTTTCTCTCCCCCTCCCTCACATGTACCCTACTTTCTTCTTAACCTCCTTCTTCTCTACTTCATGTCTTCTATTCTTTTCAATACTTGGCGCGGTTGAAATGTCTTAAATGAATATCTGAATATGTTTTTCCTTTTTTCTTTTTTTTTTTTCTCTTTTACTTCTCATTTCATGTTTATATAAATATGGTCTTTATGTTTGTATATTGAAGAAAAAAAATAAAAATGTTTAGTTGAAAAATCAAGCTGCAATTCCCAGAGTTCCGGGCAGATACATCCAAGGACAATCAGCATATAATGCCTTGTAGCATGGGGCAGGTCACGGCCGACACCTGGCTGGGACCCCCTTGTGCCTTATGTCTAAAATGGACTTTACCTCACACTTCTTGGAACTTTACCCGTACCCTTCTGGACTACGCACTTTTTCTAAAATGTACAAAACTGCACGGTACTCTAACTCTGTTATGTATTCATATTATTTTCAATAAAGCTTGTTTTGAAAAAAAAAAAAAAAAATAATACAAGCATATCAGTACACTACCTTGTTTTTTATGTAATTTCACCGGCTGTGGTATTACTAGCCGAATCTCATTTTGACATCTGGAGGATTGTCAAAATGAATGTTTATTTTGGATACTCACTGTAGTAGATACAATAAAAGTATACTGAGTTTTTGTCATCCCACCACTTGGTAACCCCACGTAAAGCCACTTTACACCGAACACAAACGAGTATGATACTAACTATAATTTTAAATGTGTGTCTTTTTGTAAATACATTATTTTAATTTTTTGATTAAAAGTTATATTTTAATTTCTGCACTTCGGACTCTATCCCTTTGTCTGCAACGCATCTATCTGTTTAATTCCATGGCAGGAATGTGAGTGCTATCTAAGTGTACAATATTATCAGTTAATTACTGATCCTGTTAGTCTGTATGCCAGTACACAGCACCCGTTATCTTTTACTGATTGATTACAGCACACAAGTGAGCTAAGTAATCATTAAAGAAACTATATTCCTGCATTACAAGTTAGTAGTGCCTTAGTAACCAAAAGTTTGTTTCAAAGCCCCTCTTGTTTTCTCGATCCTCTATCTTATCATTTAGTTACTAATAATTGTATAAATTAGTCAAGCTATGAATTGAATGAACTATGTACATTTTTATTTAATTTTTTTATATAACATGTATAATGTTTTAATGATGTTTCTCTTTTTTTGACCAATGAGACTGCACTGGGAGGTTTAAATAAAGCAGGAAGAATACTCCTTGATAAAGCTAACAAATAGTGAAACGTGTGTTGGAGTTGTCAGCAGGTGAATCACAAGGAGCGGTCTGCACTACGTGACAGCAGCCAGCATCAGCTTCAGCTTGGACACCGTGTGGAGTCAAAGTGCTTTACAACAGAGACTTTCACACAATACAGGTGTACAGTAGCTGTTTGTGCTTGCTGTAATTCCCTAAGTGATTTATATACCTGTGTATATTTTAATACATTTATTACCTGGTATCCATTTTTGCCTGAGGTTTTTTTATTTTTATTTTTTTATTTAATTTTTATTAGAGGGTTGTTACAAGGCATACATGCAATACATAACAGTAAAACTGAATACATATGAGATAGATACATCATCGTACCACATATTTTAAACATAAAATTACATATTCCATTTAGGAGGTACAAGGACACGATACACCATTAGGATGCCTAATTATCATTATGCCTCCTTAGTAATATATAAGAGGTCACTTTTGGGCCTCAATAAAAAAAAAGTCTACATTGTTGGAGGTCTACTATATGAAAGGAGACCACTTCTGATCTCAAATGACAAACCTCATTTTTAAAGTAATAGGATAAATTATATACCTTTTGTCACAAACCCCCCCTAGAATATGCAAGAATAGGGATGAAGCATACCTCAATTTAAGAGTAGTGGCCAGACTTAGACCACAGGTGTTGAAGATAAATAGGAGGTAAATGTAGGGGGTTGTAGCTACAGGGGCCCTCTATAGCCCTTTTAAATATAGAGATATACTCTCTTGTACTATATGTAAAACATAAAAGTACTATATTTTTAAAGGCATGCTGTATCATAAAAAGTCATATGGGGTATGAAATATTATTTTGTAGCAGATATCCTGGAAAACCCCTACAACCATTAAATAACACATAATATATATTTATCTACTATATTAAAATTATATTAACAGGATATTCTATGGAGTTCTGCATATTATATTGAACAGCATGTTTAGTACAGCATAAATTTTGAATATTGTTCATGATATATACATGCATATACATGCATACATACACATATATCTTCACTATTAAATAACCTAGCATACAAAGCAACAAGCAGAAGATAAGAGGTATTTGTATAACTAAAGTCATTTGTAAAACTTAACACATGTGCAGGGTAAATAAGGAATAATTAAAACTGGAGAGAATATAGGTTCCATTCAGACCCTTATATATAACTAAGACCAGCATTCTGAGTACTATGTCTAATAGGAACAGGATCCCCATATCTCTAGAGACATACGGATACACTGGACTATGGCCCACTGGGCACAATATTCTCTATATAGTAAACATGAAGAGACATCCTGAACCTATATATGCCCAATAATGAACAATGTGCAGAAAACTAGATGTTATGTATCCAGAAGACATGGAATAATAATGCTCTTATTCCAAGGGTAGCATGTTAATAGAGACTGCTGTCAATGTAGGCAATTGATTATGAAATCAGTTCTGGGACAAAATATAATACAGCAATACATACAAAATAAATAGCGTCCCCAGTGTCTTCAGCCTAACTCCAGGCCTACTGAAATGAGGAACCATCATGGGAGAGCAATAAGAAATGTTGACAGGTGGAGGCATTAGAGCACAATATCAGTTCAATTAGCTAAGGCAATAACATATGCAGATACTAAGTTGTAAATCTGCCTCAACAGGTGCTCTATACATGGCATATTAAGGCCTAGATTTAGAGTTCGGCGGTAGCCGTCAAAACCAGCGTTAGAGGCTCCTAACGCTGGTTTTGGCCGCCCGCTGGTATTTGGAGTCAGTGATTAAAGGGTCTAACGCTCACTTTACAGCCGCGACTTTTCCATACCGCAGATCCCCCTACGCCATTTGCGTAGCCTATCTTTTCAATGGGATCTTTCTAACGCTGGTATTTAGAGTCGTTTCTGCAGTGAGCGTTAGAGCTCTAACGACAAGATTCCAGCCGCCTGAAAAAAGCAGGAGTTAAGAGCTTTCTGGCTAACGCCGGTTTATAAAGCTCTTAACTACTGTGCCCTAAAGTACACTAACACCCATAAACTACCTATGTACCCCTAAACCGAGGTCCCCCCACATCGCCGCCACTCGATTAAAATTTTTAACCCCTAATCTGCCGACCGCCACCTACGTTATACTTATGTACCCCTAATCTGCTGCCCCTAACCCCGCCGACCCCTATATTATATTTATTAACCCCTAACTTGCCCCCCACAACGTCGCCGCAAGCTACTTAAAATAATTAACCCCTAATCTTCCGACCGCAAATCGCCGCCACCTACGTTATCCCTATGTACCCCTAATCTTCTGCCCCTAACATCGCCGACCCCTATGTTATATTTATTAACCCCTAATCTGCCCCCCACAACGTCGCCGACACCTGCCTACACTTATTAACCCCTAATCTGCCGAGCGGACCTGAGCGCTACTATAATAAAGTTATTAACCCCTAATCCGCCTCACTAACCCTATCATAAATAGTATTAACCCCTAATCTGACACCTACCTTCAATTATTAACCCCTAATCTGCCGACCGGAGCTCACCGCTATTCTAATAAATGTATTAACCCCTAAAGCTAAGTCTAACCCTAACACTAACACCCCCCTAAGTTAAATATAATTTTTATCTAACGAAATAAATTAACTCTTATTAAATAAATGATTCCTATTTAAAGCTAAATACTTACCTGTAAAATAAATCCTAATATAGCTACAATATAAATTACATTTATATTATAGCTATTTTAGGATTAATATTTATTTTACAGGTAACTTTGTATTTATTTTAACCAGGTACAATAGCTATTAAATAGTTAAGAACTATTTAATAGTTACCTAGTTAAAATAATTACAAATTTACCTGTAAAATAAATCCTAACCTAAGATATAATTAAACCTAACACTACCCTATCAATAAAATAATTAAATAAACTACCTACAATTACCTACAATTAACCTAACACTACACTATCAATAAATTAATTAAACACAATTGCTACAAATAAATACAATTAAATAAACTATCTAAAGTACAAAAAATAAAAAAGAACTAAGTTACAGAAAATAAAAAAATATTTACAAACATAAGAAAAATATTACAACAATTTTAAACTAATTACACCTACTCTAAGCCCCCTAATAAAATAACAAAGACCCCCAAAATAAAAAATTCCCTACCCTATTCTAAATTTAAAAAGTTACAAGCTCTTTTACCTTACCAGCCCTGAACAGGGCCCTTTGCGGGGCATGCCCCAAGAAGTTCAGCTCTTTTGCCTGTAAAAGAAAACATACAATACCCCCCCCCCCCAACATTACAACCCACCACCCACATACCCCTAATCTAACCCAAACCCCCCTTAAATAAACCTAACACTAAGCCCCTGATGATCTTCCTACCTTGTCTTCACCATGCCAGGTTCACCGATCCGTCCTGGCTCCAAGATCTTCATCCAACCCAAGCGGGGGCTAGACATCCACTGAAGAAGTCCAGAAGAGGGTCCAAAGTCTTCCTCCTATCCGGCAAGAAGAGGACATCCGGACCGGCAAACATCTTCTCCAAGCGGCATCTTCTATGTTCTTCCATCCGATGACGACCGGCTCCATCTTGAAGACCTCCAGCGCGGATCCATCCTCTTCTTCCGACGACTAGACGACGAATGACGGTTCCTTTAAGGGACGTCATCCAAGATGGCGTCCCTCGAATTCCGATTGGCTGATAGGATTCTATCAGCCAATCGGAATTAAGGTAGGAATTTTCTGATTGGCTGATGGAATCAGCCAATCAGAATCAAGTTCAATCCGATTGGCTGATCCAATCAGCCAATCAGATTGAGCTCGCATTCTATTGGCTGTTCCGATCAGCCAATAGAATGCGAGCTCAATCTGATTGGCTGATTGGATCAGCCAATCGGATTGAACTTGATTCTGATTGGCTGATTCCATCAGCCAATCAGAAAATTCCTACCTTAATTCCGATTGGCTGATAGAATCCTATCAGCCAATCGGAATTCGAGGGACGCCATCTTGGATGACGTCCCTTAAAGGAACCGTCATTCGTCGTCTAGTCGTCGGAAGAAGAGGATGGATCCTCGCTGGAGGTCTTCAAGATGGAGCCGGTCGTCATCGGATGGAAGAACATAGAAGATGCCGCTTGGAGAAGATGTTTGCCGGTCCGGATGTCCTCTTCTTGCCGGATAGGAGGAAGACTTTGGACCCTCTTCTGGACTTCTTCAGTGGATGTCTAGCCCCCGCTTGGGTTGGATGAAGATCTTGGAGCCAGGACGGATCGGTGAACCTGGCATGGTGAAGACAAGGTAGGAAGATCATCAGGGGCTTAGTGTTAGGTTTATTTAAGGGGGGTTTGGGTTAGATTAGGGGTATGTGGGTGGTGGGTTGTAATGTTGGGGGGGGGGGTATTGTATGTTTTCTTTTACAGGCAAAAGAGCTGAACTTCTTGGGGCATGCCCCGCAAAGGGCCCTGTTCAGGGCTGGTAAGGTAAAAGAGCTTGTAACTTTTTAAATTTAGAATAGGGTAGGGAATTTTTTATTTTGGGGGTCTTTGTTATTTTATTAGGGGGCTTAGAGTAGGTGTAATTAGTTTAAAATTGTTGTAATATTTTTCTTATGTTTGTAAATATTTTTTTATTTTCTGTAACTTAGTTCTTTTTTATTTTTTGTACTTTAGATAGTTTATTTAATTGTATTTATTTGTATCAATTGTGTTTAATTAATTTATTGATAGTGTAGTGTTAGGTTAATTGTAGGTAATTGTAGGTAGTTTATTTAATTATTTTATTGATAGGGTAGTGTTAGGTTTAATTATATCTTAGGTTAGGATTTATTTTACAGGTAAATTTGTAATTATTTTAACTAGGTAACTATTAAATAGTTCTTAACTATTTAATAGCTATTGTACCTGGTTAAAATAAATACAAAGTTACCTGTAAAATAAATATTAATCCTAAAATAGCTATAATATAAATGTAATTTATATTGTAGCTATATTAGGATTTATTTTACAGGTAAGTATTTAGCTTTAAATAGGAATCATTTATTTAATAAGAGTTAATTTATTTCGTTAGATAAAAATTATATTTAACTTAGGGGGGTGTTAGTGTTAGGGTTAGACTTAGCTTTAGGGGTTAATACATTTATTAGAATAGCGGTGAGCTCCGATCGGAAGATTAGGGGTTAATAATTGAAGGTAGGTGTCGGCGATGTTAGGGAGGGCAGATTAGGGGTTAATACTATTTATGATAGGGTTAGTGAGGCGGATTAGGGGTTAATAACTTTATTATAGTAGCGCTCAGGTCCGCTCGGCAGATTAGGGGTTAATAAGTGTAGGTAGGTGTCGGCGACGTTGTGGGGGGCAGATTAGGGGTTAATAAATATAACATAGGGGTCGGCGATGTTAGGGCAGCAGATTAGGGGTACATAGGGATAACGTAGGTGGCGGCGGTTTACGGAGCGGCAGATTAGGGGTTAAAAGTGTAATGCAGGGGTCAGCGATAGCGGGGGCGGCAGATTAGGGGTTAATAAGTGTAAGGCTAGGGGTGTTTAGACTCGGGGTACATGTTAGAGTGTTAGGTGCAGACGTAGGAAGTGTTTCCCCATAGGAAACAATGGGGCTGCGTTAGGAGCTGAACGCTGCTTTTTTGCAGGTGTTAGGTTTTTTTTCAGCTCAAACAGCCCCATTGTTTCCTATGGGAGAATCGTGCACGAGCACGTTTTTGAGGCCGGCCGCGTCCGTAAGCAACTCTGGTATCGAGAGTTGTATTTGCGTTAAAAATGCTCTACGCTCCTTTTTTGGAGCCTAACGCAGCATTTGTTTGAACTCTCGATACCAGAGTTAAATTTATGGTGCGGCCAGAAAAAAACCCGCGGAGCGTTAACAGCCCTTTTACCGCCAAACTCCAAATCTAGCCGTAAGAGAGTGCCCAAGCTGCAGTCACCCCATAATAATAAGCAACCATCCTGCAGCATATGTATCACACAGAGTTCTAATTGGGGTTGCTTAACAGCTACATACATCTTTCTAATAGGGAGCCTGCAACTCAAACTCCAAAGAAAGTTATATGTCCCTTGAAATAGTCTGTCAGGCCCAGAGGCCGTCATTAATACATAGATAGATCAAGAGTAAATGCAGATACCGTCTCGTTTCTGGTGCCCGACAAAACTCCCATGTCACGAAAACCTCAGGATTTAGCTAAGAAGGGGTTAATTCTGTGTAGCTTGAACTCAAAACAGTTATTTGTTTTTCAAGAAGGATTGTGACTTGTGTTTTCTTTTAAGTGCCAGGAGCCTCCTAAATAGCTCCACCAAATGTTATTGTATATGCTTTGAGTCATAAAGCCACTCAAGCTCTTAGTCCCAGAGATACCCAGGATAGAGTTTATGGCTTAGGCTGTCAATAGAATGCATGATGCAAAACAGGGCCTCAATCACAAAAACTGACCAGATCACTGAAAAGACATTGGTATATTATGTACATATGTGTGTGAAACTGTAATGACATTAAATGAATGGAAATCTGTCCTATCTGGTCTCAAATTGATTCTCCCAATGAAACTAGGAGATTCCTGATAGGTATATATGGAAGTGGAGTTACCTAGCAGAAATTATAATGGATTGTATAATTTCAGGCAAGAACTTAGTCTATTGAAGGTCATAAAGACAGGGGGTTTCTTAGCCCGCCCAGGAGGGTGTGGTCAGGCAACCTGATCTATGGAAAAGAGGTATTAGAATCTTTTTCAGCTATGAGATGTCATTCTTACAAGGGGAACTGTTCTACAAGAGTAAGAATCCATCGCTTCATGCCAGCCCCTGGCACAGATCTTGAAAACTAGGAAAGTATTCAATTCTGTTTTTCTCCTTTTTATTTTAAAACACTGTTTGCGTGTGTAATTTTATTTGTAACAACTTTTTATTAATAATGCATTGTGCATAATATTTTTGGCATAATAAATAATTCCTTTATTAAGTTTGGCCTTTGTCTAATAATTGAACCACGTTAATGAAAGAGACTGGAATATTAGAACTGTATAATTTAGGTTATTTTCTGCTAAATTGTATTTAGAGAGTTAATGTGTAAAGTCTGGGTTTTGTCTTAGGATTTTCCCTTTGATAAATTTTAAGTTGTGCAGTATTGGAGCTATAGGATTGTTGGTTTAGTGTGGGTGGCATTAAAAGGGAGTTTTGGGCATTTCTCTTACGTCTAGTACAGACCTTAGTGTGGTTAACCCTTGCACCCACTAAACTGAATCACAAGCTTGCCTGGTGTGGCTAGATTGTGACCTATTGGTGACAGTAAAAGGGGGCTGATAACCCTTTCTGTGCCAAATAAGTGACTGGCGCAGGGTTGGATAACCTTGGTTCATCACAACCCAGCTCTACCCAACACCGGACCTGACAAGAATGCTGGCAGATATATTGATACAGTGATAGTGTTCAAGGTCTTCAGGGAAACTGTAATGCCAAGCCTGTATATCCTCCCACAATGACTCCTTTCTAAGTGAAGTCTGCATAGTGTGCTGTAAGCTGTAAACACAGCACGTCTCCTCAACTACACAGGTAAGCATCAATAATCCGTCGCTGCTCATAGAAGATTCGTTCAGTGCCAGCAGCCCAGGTCGATCCCTAGGGGCTTCAGTACGTTCCGGGTAGTCGCTGGACCCAGCTGCGCACACAGGGATCACTTCAGGCTGACCTCGTAGAATCAAACCTCTCACTAACTGTGCTTCAACCTGCCAATCACTCCAGTCGCTCCCCTGAGAGTCGACCGCACCTCCCCGGACAGGAACAGAAGCAAAAGGCAGGAAACCTCCACATGTACTCATCCATACACGAGTATGTTCTCCCTTATCCGAGAGCTGAACCACACTGGGTTGCGTAGTTCCATTCGGAGTAACAGATTCCACGTTAGTCTCCCCACTGGACTCACACAAATCCTCCCCCACGTGGGTATGTTCCATGCGATACAGATGATGATCAAGTTTATCACACATTGTGTGCTCAAAGTCAGCCATCCAATTTTGTATAGCCATGTAGATGTCCTCCATGTGTGGTGTGTAAAATGTATAGCAGTAGGCTGTCTGATACTGCTTTGCCCCGGATTACGGGGGGGGGGGGGGTGTTGAAATGTAGGCCGCCGCCTTCACCTTCAACGGTCCAGTCTAGAGAACTACTAGAGTTTCGCCAACCAAAATTAGATCTTCAGAATCAGCACCAAATTCTTAATCCATACATATTGATCTCAATATCAGATGGGCCATCCAATGATAGATAATAGGCGGATTATCTCTATTTTCTTAGTAGTCACCAGGCTTGCGACCATTTATTGCTGCTGCCTAGGCACACCCCCCCCCGCCTGAGGTTTTTTTAAATAGAGCGCTATAACCACAGCTGATGAGAGCTCTGCACCACATGAGTAGACACTTTGCAAACTTAAAGTGTGCTGAATTATATTGAAAGCAGAATCCCACTATGGATGTATCTGTTTCTTGTTCTTTTTTTTGTTGATCCTGATTGGAATTCCCAATAAAGATTGAATTGGACTCCTCATTAAGGACTCATTTTTTTTTCCAATCCTTGGTCTGTATAATACATAATTATTGGTTTGGTATAAACAATGGTATTGATTTGTTATTAAGGTATTTTATTCATATATATTATATTCACTTGTGGGGTTTTTTTTTTTGCACATTTGGTCACATTAAAGAAAGTTCTTAGTCAAGTGTGATGCCAGGCCAGTGGGCCTGAGGGGTAGAGATGATGACAGAGTTTTCCACAGTAAGTGACTAGTGATGTCGCGAACCTAAAATTTTCGGTTCGCGAACGGCGGACTCGAACTTCCGGTATTGTTCGCGAACGCGCGAACCGCCATTGAATTCAATAGGCAGGCGAACTTTAAAACCTACAAGGACTCTTTCTGGCCACAATAGTGATGGAAAAGTTGTTTCAAGGGTACTAACACCTGGACTGTTGCATGCTGGAGGGGGATCCCTGGCAAAACTCCCATGGAAAATTACATAGTTGATGCAGAGTCTGCTTTTAAGCCATAAAGGGTCTAAATCAACTAACATTCCCAAAGTGGCTGTCTCAAAACATCCCGGACAGAAGATAGATTGATAGTGATAGATAGGATAGATAGATATACATAGATTGATAGTTAGATAGAATCGATAGAAGAGAAATAGATAGATTTGTTAGATATATACAGGGAGTGCAGAATTATTAGGCAAGTTGTATTTTTGAGGATTAATTTTATTATTGAACAACAACCATGTTCTCAATGAACCCAAAAAAACAATTAATATCAAAGCTGAATATTTTTGGAAGTAGTTTTTAGTTTGTTTTTAGTTTTAGCTATTTTAGGGGGATATCTGTGTGTGCAGGTGACTATTACTGTGCATAATTATTAGGCAACTTAACAAAAAACAAATATATACCCATTTCAATTATTTATTTTTACCAGTGAAACCAATATAACATCTCAACATTCACAAATATACATTTCTGACATTCAAAAACAAAACAAAAACAAATCAGTGACCAATATAGCCACCTTTCTTTGCAAGGACACTCAAAAGCCTGCCATCCATGGATTCTGTCAGTGATTTTGATCTGTTCACCATCAACATTGCGTGCAGCAGCAACCACAGCCTCCCAGACACTGTTCAGAGAGGTGTACTGTTTTCCCTCCTTGTAAATCTCACATTTGATGATGGACCACAGGTTCTCAATGGGGTTCAGATCAGGTGAACAAGGAGGCCATGTCATTAGATTTTCTTCTTTTATACCCTTTCTTGCCAGCCACGCTGTGGAGTACTTGGACGCGTGTGATGGAGCATTGTCCTGCATGAAAATCATGTTTTTCTTGAAGGATGCAGACTTCTTCCTGTACCACTGCTTGAAGAAGGTGTCTTCCAGAAACTGGCAGTAGGACTGGGAGTTGAGCTTGACTCCATCCTCAACCCGAAAAGGCCCCACAAGCTCATCTTTGATGATACCAGCCCAAACCAGTACTCCACCTTCACCTTGCTGGCGTCTGAGTCGGACTGGAGCTCTCTGCCCTTTACCAATCCAGCCACGGGCCCATCCATCTGGCCCATCAAGACTCACTCTCATTTCATCAGTCCATAAAACCTTAGAAAAATCAGTCTTGAGATATTTCTTGGCCCAGTCTTGACGTTTCAGCTTGTGTGTCTTGTTCAGTGGTGGTCGTCTTTCAGCCTTTCTTACCTTGGCCATGTCTCTGAGTATTGCACACCTTGTGCTTTTGGGCACTCCAGTGATGTTGCAGCTCTGAAATATGGCCAAACTGGTGGCAAGTGGCATCTTGGCAGCTGCACGCTTGACTTTTCTCAGTTCATGGGCAGTTATTTTGCGCCTTGGTTTTTCCACACGCTTCTTGCGACTCTGTTGACTATTTTGAATGAAACTCTTGATTTTTCGATGATCACGCTTCAGAAGCTTTGCAATTTTAAGAGTGCTGCATCCCTCTGCAAGATATCTCACTATTTTTGACTTTTCTGAGCCTGTCAAGTCCTTCTTTTGACCCATTTTGCCAAAGGAAAGGAAGTTGCCTAATAATTATGCACACCTGATATAGGGTGTTGATGTCATTAGACCACACCCCTTCTCATTACAGAGATGCACATCACCTAATATGCTTAATTGGTAGTATGCTTTCGAGCCTATACAGCTTGGAGTAAGACAACATGCATAAAGAGGATGATGTGGTCAAAATACTCATTTGCCTAATAATTCTGCACTCCCTGTAATTACCCTAATAAATTCTAATAATCAAACATGCGTTCTTGGACCCAACTAGCTTGTGTTAATTAGTACTTTTCTTAGCACTTTAATCCCTGTTCCCCCCCCCCCTATCAGGAGAGTTCTATATGGCCTGCCAGATTACCCTGAAAAATTATAATAATAAGACATGTGGTCTGCTACCTATTTTAACGAGGTTGTGTTTTAAGTACTACCATTCTTAGCACTTTAATCTCTGTAACTCCCCCTATTTGGTGAGGTCTATACGGCCTGGATGATTACCCATACAAAATATAATAATAAGACATCTGCTCTTGGTCTGCGACCCATGGTAACAATGTTGTGTTAATTAGTAATGTCCTTCGCATTTTAATAGCTGTTACTCATACTCACCCTATCGGTGGAGGTCTATATGGCCTGCATGATTACCCTTACAAAATATAACAACCAAACATATGCTCTGGGACCCATGGTAAGTAGGTTGTGTTAAGTAGTACTGTTCTTTGCATTTTCATACCTGTTACAACACCAAATGGTGGCAGGTCTATCTGGCCTTCATGATTAGCTGCACCCAAACCTAAAAAAAAGCTGAGTGGTCTTAGACTAACACCCATGGCTAACTCAGTTGTTTCAATTAGTACTATTCTTAGCACTTTCATCCCTGTTACGGGCGGTCTACATGGCCATCATGATTAGCCGAACAAAATACTACAATCCAACCTTTGCTCAGTCTTCATAGGCCCTTCATTGTCTGTATTTTGATAGTACAGTTCTTATTATTTTTATAGCTGATACAACACCGAATGGTGGCAGCTCTATATGGCCTGCATGATTAGCCGCACCCAATACAAAAATAAATCCAAGCGGTCTTGGATTAACACCCATGGCTAACTCTGTTGTTTCAAGTAATACTATTCTTAGCACTTTCATCTCATCATCCCTGTTACTTCCAGGACTCTCGGTGGTGGTGGTCTACATGGCCATCATGATTAGCCTAACCAAATACTACAATCCAACCTTGGCTCAGTCTTCCTAAGGCCCTTCATTGGCTGTATTTTGGTAGTACTGTTCTTATTAGTTTAATAGCTGATACGACACCAAATGTTGTCAGCTCTATATGGCCTGCATGAATAGCCGCACCCAAAGCCAAAAAAAAGCCAAGCGGTTTTGCACTAACACCCATGGCTAACTCTGTTGTTTCAAGTTCTACTATTCTTAGCTCTTTCATCTCATCATCCCTGTTACTTCCAGGACTCTCTGTGGTGGTGGTCTACATGGCCATCATGATTAGCCTAACCAAATACTACAATCCAACCTTGGCTCAGTCTTCCTAAGGCCCTTCATTGGCTGTATTTTGGTAGTACTGTTCTTATTAGTTTTTTTTTTTTTCAAATAGATTTTATTAGTTTTTTTAACAATATATAACAATAAATGGGGACTCGCAGGACCCCTGCAAATTTCAGTGCAAAACAAGTAGAAAACTGTTAAGGAAAAAAAAATTTCAACTGAGACAATAAAGTTTCAAAGATGGGCCAGTACATTTTCCAAACAGCTGTAAAAGAAGGATAAGAGGGTGGGGGGGGGGGAGGGGTTCATCTAAAAGGATGGGGGAGAGGGGGGGGGAGGCGGGGGGGGGGAATGCCACAAGGGGTCGCCAGAGGCGTCTGGTGCGAGGGATCTTAATCTCTAACCTGGGGAAGCCATGAAGTGTCATGTATATCTATCCAGTCCTCCCAAACCATTTCAAAAAGGTCACTCTTGTCCAAACTGTAAAATATGTCCTTTTCCATGGCGTGTAAGTAGGCCATTGTTTTGAGGGTATCTGGCCAGCGGGGGGGGGAGTAGTTTTTTCCAGTGCCTGGCGATATTAGTTTTAACCGATGACAGGAGATAAACGCAGAGAATCTGCTGGTGTTTAGGGAGGGCCTGTAAGTTTAGGTGTAGAAGTGCAGTGGCAGGGGTTTTTGGCAGCTGGATCCCTAGAGCAGACAGAGTGCGGAAGCAGATATTCCATAGAGGGGTCAACTTAGGGCATTCCCACCATATGTGGAGCATATTTCCGTGGGAACCACAATTTCTCCAACATAGCGGAGAAGATGTCGAAAACATCTTAGATAGCCGAGCGGGGACCAAATACCATTGGGAGATAAATTATAATAGGTTTCGAACATTGTCACACAATGTAATGATTTTTTAGTTAGGGTGAGGGACCTCTGCCAGGCATCTGCCGGGATTTGGGAGTGAAGAATAGTGTCCCACTTACGTAAATGTGGGGCCAAGTCCGGGGGCACAGTACCATCCAGCAAGCTATAGTGTCTTGAGAGAGGTTTGTGGAGTCTACGTCCTCCTTTCCAAACAGTCTCCCATGGGGTAAGTTGACGCGGAGCGGAGGGAAAGAAACCCCAGCTAGAGAGGAAACTCTTGATCCTAGTAAACTCAAATAAGAGGTAGGGTGGGATGTGTTCGCCTGGTCTGTCCTTAGATAGCGAGAGACAACCATCCTCGTTAGTCTCTGACCAAAAGTCTGAAACAAGTTTTACACCCAGCCTAGCCCACGTATTGGGGTGTGTTTCTGGTAGGCCTGTAAAGAGGCCTGGGATGGAAGTAATCGGGGAGCGGTGCGGCGCGATTAGTTTACGATGCCGGATCTTATCCCATACTGCCAGGCATTCCAAGACTACAGAATTATGTATCTGTAGGGTTCTGCGGCTATGGACCGGAGTCCAAATGAGGTCTTTTAGGTAGATATCAAACGGTAATGAGGCTTGTTCAATGTCTCTCCACCTGTCATGTGAATGAAGCACTCCCCACTGGGAGATGTGCGTGAGCATAGCACCCTCGTAGTACTTTACTATGGATGGGGAAGCCAGACCCCCAAGCTGGACAGGGAACTGCAAAGTTCCGTGGGCTATTCTAGGTGTTTTATTTTGCCAAATAAATTTTGTGCACTCACTTTGAAACTGCAACAAAAGGTGAGTGGGAATTCTGATTGGGAGGCATCTGAAAATATAGGTGAGCCGAGGGAGAAACGACATCTTAAGGGACGCTATGCGGCCCATCCAAGAGATGTTCTTATGATCCCAAACATGTTTTAGCACTCTGAAGTCCGCCAAGAGGGGTAAATAGTTATCCTTAACCATCTGTTTCAAATCGTTAGAGATTCGGACTCCAAGGTGGGTAATCCCTTTGCTAGACCATTTAAAGTCAAACTGACTTTGGAGGGCTGAAACATATGTTTGGGGGAAGCCCCAAAAGTAAATTTCCATTTTGGGGGTGTTTAGTTTGTAAAAGGAAAGGGAGCCAAAGACCTCAAGAATCTTCAGAAGTCTAGGTATTGTACGGAGTGGATCTGCAGAGAACACAGTCACATCATCCGCAAACAGGGCGATGTTGTGTTTGGAGCCAGAGAGTGTGATTCCTACTATGTCCCTATCAGTACGTATTGTTTCCGCTAGCGGCTCGATTGCCAATGCAAACAGAAGCGGAGAGAGTGGGCAGCCTTGCCTGGTGCCATTAAAAATGGGGAATGAGGACGAATGGAACCCTACCCCCCTGACCGTTGCCGTGGGGTTAGAGTATAAAGCTTGGATCGCGAGGCGAATGTCAGATGGGAATTTAAAGGCGACAAGAGTCTCCCACAGGTATCTCCACCTAACCCTATCAAAAGCCTTCTCGGCATCCAGAGAGATAACCGAGAAGGGCTTGTTCATTCTTGTCGATTCGCAGGTGATATTAATAAGGCGCCTAGTGTTATCCGGGCCCTCACGATTAAGTACAAATCCCACCTGATCTGGGTTGACTAGAGTGGGCAGAAGTTTGCATATTCGATTAGCGAGAAGTTTGGAATAAATTTTTATATCAACATTTATAAGCGAGATGGGCCTATAATTGGGGCAGAAGGAGGGGTCCTTATTTGGCTTGGGAATCATGATAATTTCAGCCTCCAAGAATTCTCGTTTGAAACTTCCCTCTTGCCTGGCAGTATTAAAAAATCTAAGGAGAAGCGGGATTAGTTCTTGGCTATAAGTTTTGTAGAACTGTGCGGAGAACCCGTCTGGGCCGGGGGCCTTAAGAGGGTTAAGACGCTGGATGACCTGCTTGATTTCCAGCTGAGTAAATGGGTTGGACAGTGACTCTTGTTGTTCCGTGGTTAAGGACGGTAACTTTAGGGACTCTAGAAATGTTTTAATCTGTTGTGTGGAGGCAGGGGCTTTAATTTCATTACCCTCAAGGTTGTAGAGTTTAGAATAATATTCTGAGAAACATTCCCCTATCTGTGAGGGTAGTCTATGAGTCTTATTGTTGTGAATGATTTGGTGAATGCGGGAAGAGCTATTCCGCTGACGCAATTTGTGTGCTAACAGAGTGTCGGCTCTATTGCCCTTGTAATAAAATAATTGCTTAAGTTTTGTAAGGTTCTCTTGGGTGCGCCTCAACTCTAAGTGATTAATATGAGCACGTACGGCTGAGATCTGGGAGGTCAGTACTTCAGAGACGTTAGCTCTATTGGAGGATTCAAGGAGCCGAAGCTTACAGTGGGCTTGGGCTAAGGAGAGTCCAGCAAGTTTCCTAAGGCGAGCTTGCTTACGGATAATGTATCCTCTGGAGACCGCCTTGATGGCGCCCCAGAGGGTATCATCAGATGTCTGACCATTGTCATTGAGTCGTATAAGTTCTATGAGATCTCTGCGTAGTTTTTCCCTGAAGGGGGTGTCTGTTAGGATGTTATGTGGAAGAGACCACCTGCTCTTATGAAGACAGGGGACCCTAGTGTGAAGATCTACAAGCACCGGGTCATGATCTGACCATGGGCAGAGGGGGATACTAGATTGGAGAACTGAGTCAAGGGTCGTTGCTGAACAGAATATATGGTCTAACCTAGAATAGGTTTTGTGTACCTGGGAGAAGTGGGTGAAGTCCCTGTCTGTAGTGTGCAATGATCGCCAGATGTCAAAATAGCCAAATTCTGACATGATGGATTTAAAGCGAGTGGAGAGGAGAGTTAGTTGGGGGGTGATCTTGGTTGGGAGTAACGTCTTGCGGTCTAGTTTAGTGTCCCAGATCATGTTGTAGTCTCCCGCTATTATGACTCTGCCCTGTTTGTGGTGGTCAATTAATCTCAGGATTTTTCTGAGGCAAGCAGGCTGTTGGGTATTGGGAAGGTATATTGAAACTAGGGTGTGCGTGACGTGATCAAGCTTGCAAATTACTATAGTGTATCTAGCCTGGGGGTCCCTTATTACCTCAATTTCCTCATAAGCTACCCTCCTGTGAATCAGGACCGCAGTCCCTCGAGCTTTTTTTGTAAATGAAGAGCATTCTATGGTCGTGTATGAGCGAGAATGAAATCTATGGGGAGCATCTAACAGCCAGTGCGTTTCTTGTAGAAACACAATATCGGGGTTGTGGTGATTAAACATGCGAGTGAGTAGGCTCCTTTTGAAGGGAGAGTTTAAGCCCCTGGAATTATGTGTACATATTCGTAATCGAGACATGGTTCGCTTCTAACCCAGGGGAACGGGCGGGCAGTGGGGATATCTGGGAGGTTTAGGTTAAAGGCTTGGAAAGAGGTATGTAGGAGGAAAAAAAAAGGGGGGGGGGAAGGTTATTCAGATTGTGAGGTGGAAATGTACTGACAAACAGGTGGAAATAGTCCACCTAGGCGGAACCCTGGTGTGGGTTAACCTATGAGGGGGGAGCTAAGAGCAAATGTGTGAAAGGAGCTGGAAGGTCCAGCCCCACTCCGCTAGCTAGGTAACTAGACAATGGAGAATAAAACAAAGTGCAATAAAATGTAAACCTGTGGGCCCCAAAGAGGGCGTGACGAAAGCATAATTAACTAAAATGAATACAGGAACCTGATAGGGAACATTGAATACAATAAGCAATCTACCCATACATGCCAACACAAATCAATAGAATCTGGTTTCATATGAATAAAGATTGCATAAATTGGATAATGCGGACCCCACTCAAGGCCACAACAAAATAACAACAAAGAGTGAGAATATTGGGGTGAAAGGCATTTTGTCTTATCGTGCCCGTAAAAATATATATCAAAGTGAGCTCAGAGGGCTGACATGAAACAACAGAATGTGACGAACGATGTAGAACTCGTATTTGCAGTTAATGCAGATCTCGCTCAGTGACACGTCAGCGTGTCAGCAAAAAGAAAAAATAGAATGAGCAGAGGTGAGAACATTATATCGTGTCATGTCTGTATTATGTAAGACTAGGTGGGCGTAGGGAACTAACATGAAATATCAGGAGGCAATGGACAGTGAAAACACGTAAGTCTAACATAAAACAATAGCAATTAGGCATATATGAGTGAGAAGTCGCATTTTTCAGACAGACACTATGGCTCCTACTCCGTGACTTGTTAACACAACAATACAAGGCAATGAGAATGGGGGAAGCATATTGTATCCTATCAGACCTGCAAATTATAACAGAAGTTGGCTCATTTTCAGGTGGATGGAGACTCTATTTGTGTTTCATCGGTAGACTGCTGTGTTCTCATCCTCTTAGGCCTTTGTTCCTTAACCGACCATTCGGGGGCTGTGACTCTCAGTTTAGATTGTACAGCCGAAGGTCCCCGTGAGTCTATTGCCATAAGTCCCCATTGGCCGAGGAGAGAAGTCCCTTGAGAAAGAGAGGTCACGGTGATTGATTTGTTGTCTTTTGTGATTATTAGTTTAGTAGGGTAACCCCATCTGTACTTAATGTTCTCCCTCCGAAGAATCTGTGTGACTGGCTGGAAATATCTCCGGTGTTGGAGAGTGTGTGCGGATAGGTCGGGCAGCAGTTGTACGTCTTTAAATCTTTCTGATGTTTGCGGCTTCCGAAAGGCCGCCTGCATGAGTCTGTCCTTAAAGATAAAACTGTGGAAACAGACTATGACATCTCTCGGTTTCTCCTGAGAGACTGTTCTAGGACGTAGGGCTCTATGGGCCCTTTCCATGGTATCTGTCAGCCCCTCTGTTGGTCCCAACAGTTCCTTAAAAAGATCTTTCAGGAAGTTTTGTAGCTCTGCTGGTTGGATATCCTCAGGTATTCCTCTAAACCTTATGTTGTTTCTGCGTGCCCTATCCTCCACATCAGCCAGTTTGAACTCCAGCTGGCTGATTTGATCCGCAAGAGATTCTGAGTAGGACAATAAATTTGTATGGTCAGTGGCAAGATCGTCCTGTTTTCTTTCCAGGGAGTCTACTCTGTCACCTATCTCAGAGATGTCTTTACGGAGTTCAGCATGGTTGCGTTGGATTTCCTTGGTTATGGAGATAGTTTGGTTTGCAAGCATTTTTTTAAGTGTAGCTTCTGTTATAAGGTGTTGTGATTTCACTTGAGGCGTGAGGTCAGGTTGGGAACCATCTCCCAGAGACTCAGACTCACTCAGACCTTCATTGGAGTCCTCATTCTGGTCTATGGGGTGTTGCGTGAAATGATCCAGGACTGTTTTTTTCACAGAACCTGGCGGCTTCGAGTGTCTCCTGGCGTTGTGTGGCATTTTCATAGGAGAAGAGAGAGCCTCTGACTGAAACAGTGAGCCCGAATTGGGGATAAATGAGAGGGCTATTGGACCCAACAGGCTAATAAAAATAAAAAGAGGATAATACACATGCACATTAGTCTTACATAACGGAGTAGGGCCAGCCGTCCACCCGTAACCTCTATCTCCCCATATCGGCGTTTATGGGCCACATACTGCCCCACCAAAATTTTGTATGTATCAAAAGATGCCAACTTAGGTGGAGAGAGAGGCCAGGCGGACGTCTTATTAATATTACCCTTATACTTATAGAGAGATGCCACTAATATTCTGAAGGGGGGGTATGCCCCCCGGACTCGGGGAAGGAGGGATACGACCCGGAGGAAGGGGAAAAAGAGAGTGGTAGTGACCAGCCCACGTAGGCGGGCCGGAAAGGATGAGTCCGAGAGGAGGGGGTCAGTGATAGAAAGGGAAAACAACACACAAGTGGGCGACTAAGCCCAGAGTATCTGAAACAGTTACTTCTGCCAGTCAACGCACATGGTGAGAAACGAAATTTGCTCTCACTATTAGTCAAAGAATTACATAAGTGCGGCAAACGGGCAGGAGCAACTGGAGCCAAAAAAGTTAAGTATCAAGCGTCCTGTGAAAGGAAAAGAGTAAGTTAAGCAAGGTCACCACATAATATGATACAAAATAAGACACTCCACTCTGAGCTGGGCTGCAGACAAACAGAAGCTGACGTAGCAGCTCAATAAGACACAATTCTAAAGCAGTGGCCTCAGTTCATGAGATCAGCATTAAATAAGATCAATTATGTAAAGTAAAACAACTTTGCAGCATATTTTCAGACAGTAATGATCTGGTTTTCTATAAAGTGCTTGTAAGAAAAATGTTAAGATTAGGAGGCAGGTTAACGTGAGCACTATAGTATCCTAATTCTTAGGCGTGACCTTGAATTAAATTATTTCCACCAGTGTGCTTCAAGAAACACCTTATAGGTCTATTTAGAACCAGTGCCTTGAACCAGTAATACAAAGGGCTGATATAAAGTATGCTCTTTAAAGTCTAAATGTTGGTTATTTAGATCTGGAATTTGCTATGTTGGTGGAACTTTTTAATGAGTTATGCGTGGGTGCAAACTTGGAGAGACTTGTCTGTGTGAGTGCGTGGTAAGGGGAGTGTATAAGATCTGATTAGGCCTGAAGTGGGTTATGATATCTCTTGCCTAGTGCCACAGCCAGGACAGTATTCTCTACAGTGATGGTGGAAATATGAGTTATGTACAGTTAAACTGATTCAATAATAAGGTGCAGTTGATTAATCAGTGTTATAGGCTTTTATGCTAGCTGTATGTGGGGTGTGCACCATAGGAGTAAACCTGTACAAAGGAAAAAGCAGGTTAAATAAAAAAAACACTACACCCTGTACAAGAAGTACAGGGACACCTGAGCTGGCGCAGCAGCTATGATATTAATTATGAAAACCAGTTCCAGTAACATCCATATAACTGTTACACTGTATAGTGGTGAGGGATGACCCCAGATGGAATAAGCTGGGACTATGGAAGCTTGATAGCTGTGTTTTGTGGTCAAACCACAGTGATGCAGTAAAACAGAGTGTGTTGATTCATTAAGGTAGTTAGAAGAAAGAGTTTCTTTCATGCACTATGTTAAATGAGGACCTGCTTTCCAGTGAGAGACCAGGATTGATCAGAAAGGGTCTAAGGCAATGCAAGGGTCCTTGTAAGTGGAAGTCCCAAGGACCAGCAGACTATTCAGGCTCCCTGGGCCTTGCGGAGCTGTAAATAGGTCTGAAAGAGTCAGGTTGGATAGTTCCCGGCGCCCCACAGGCTAGATAGTGAGGTGAAGTCTATCCAATATTAATCTTCAGGGCTAGTAGGAGGAGGGTGAGAAGGCTGGGTGACCAACAAATATAATTGCCCTTGTTACAGGTAAGACTTCAGGGATGGTAGCTTGGTCAGAGTGGTTTTCCCGGTCTCTGGGATAGTAACTTAGTGTGAGAGGGCATGTAGACATGTGAGGTGCAAACAGACTTCCTTACCTCACCCTCCGGTGATCTCTGATGGGGTCCGGAACAGGATTCTTCACATGCAGGCCGGCGGCACTGTAAGAACTTAGGCCGCAAAATGGCGACTATTCGCGCCAAAGCACAAGTGGTGTAGATAGACCTGCAGGGATCGCCTTCAGCAGGGCCAAATGGTGATCGGGCTCAGCCTCTCAGGGTCCAAGGTGAGAAGGGGCTCAGTTGCCGACAGCGCGGGGAGACCTCCTTTCGTCAGATGCCTGAGTAGTGTGAAGCTGCTGCACCGGAGCGGAGCCCCGACCCTCCGGGCAGCAGTGGCGATCAAGCTGGACAGCTGGCAGTGAGCGCTCTGAGTAAAGAGGGTTATTGCAGGTAGGGTCTTCGGGAACTTCTTATTGTAGCGTGACTTCGTTATGGCGGTATGTTGGTGCTTATGTGAAGCACGGCTAAAAGTTCACCTAATTGTGGTAAATAGCTCCTGATTTTCGGTTCCTTCTTATCAATGCTGTAGTGTTGGGTGAAATATAAAGGTGCACCACAGAATTTTTATGCATTAAAGATGTCTTAACTATGCTTAAAACTATCAGTTAAGAGAGAGCTTCACAGGGACACGTCTCTCCTGCTTGATGGCTAGCTCCGCCCCCCTGTTCTTATTAGTTTAATAGCTGATACGACACCGAATGTTGTCAGCTCTATATGGCCTGCATGAATAGCCGCACCCAAAGCCAAAAAAAAGCCAAGCGGTTTTGCACTAACACCCATGGCTAACTCTGTTGTTTCAAGTTCTACTATTCTTAGCTCTTTCATCTCATCATCCCTGTTACTTCCAGGACTCTCGGTGGTGGTGGTCTACATGGCCATCATGATTAGCCTAACCAAATACTACAATCCAACCTTGGCTCAGTCTTCCTAAGGCCCTTCATTGGCTGTATTTTGGTAGTACTGTTCTTATTAGTTTAATAGCTGATACGACACCGAATGTTGCCAGCTCTATATGGCCTGCATGAATAGCCGCACCCAAAGCCAAAAAAAAGCCAAGCGGTTTTGCACTAACACCCATGGCTAACTCTGTTGTTTCAAGTTCTACTATTCTTAGCTCTTTCATCTCATCATCCCTGTTACTTCCAGGACTCTCGTGGTGGTGGTCTACATGGCCATCATGATTAGCCTAACCAAATACTACAATCCAACCTTGGCTCAGTCTTCCTAAGGCCCTTCATTGGCTGTATTTTGGTAGTACTGTTCTTATTAGTTTAATAGCTGATACGACACCGAATGTTGTCAGCTCTATATGGCCTGCATGAATAGCCGCACCCAAAGCCAAAAAAAAGCCAAGCGGTTTTGCACTAACACCCATGGCTAACTCTGTTGTTTCAAGTTCTACTATTCTTAGCTCTTTCATCTCATCATCCCTGTTACTTCCAGGACTCTCGGTGGTGGTGGTCTACATGGCCATCATGATTAGCCTAACCAAATACTACAATCCAACCTTGGCTCAGTCTTCCTAAGGCCCTTCATTGGCTGTATTTTGGTAGTACTGTTCTTATTAGTTTAATAGCTGATACGACACCGAATGTTGCCAGCTCTATATGGCCTGCATGAATAGCCGCACCCAAAGCCAAAAAAAAGCCAAGCGGTTTTGCACTAACACCCATGGCTAACTCTGTTGTTTCAAGTTCTACTATTCTTAGCTCTTTCATCTCATCATCCCTGTTACTTCCAGGACTCTCGTGGTGGTGGTCTACATGGCCATCATGATTAGCCTAACCAAATACTACAATCCAACCTTGGCTCAGTCTTCCTAAGGCCCTTCATTGGCTGTATTTTGGTAGTACTGTTCTTATTAGTTTAATAGCTGATACGACACCGAATGTTGTCAGCTCTATATGGCCTGCATGAATAGCCGCACCCAAAGCCAAAAAAAAGCCAAGCGGTTTTGCACTAACACCCATGGCTAACTCTGTTGTTTCAAGTTCTACTATTCTTAGCTCTTTCATCTCATCATCCCTGTTACTTCCAGGACTCTCGGTGGTGGTGGTCTACATGGCCATCATGATTAGCCTAACCAAATACTACAATCCAACCTTGGCTCAGTCTTCCTAAGGCCCTTCATTGGCTGTATTTTGGTAGTACTGTTCTTATTAGTTTAATAGCTGATACGACACCGAATGTTGTCAGCTCTATATGGCCTGCATGAATAGCCGCACCCAAAGCCAAAAAAAAGCCAAGCGGTTTTGCACTAACACCCATGGCTAACTCTGTTGTTTCAAGTTCTACTATTCTTAGCTCTTTCATCTCATCCCTGTTACTTCCAGGACTCTCGGTGGTGGTGGTCTACATGGCCATCATGATTAGCCTAACCAAATACTACAATCCAACCTTGGCTCAGTCTTCCTAAGGCCCTTCATTGGCTGTATTTTGGTAGTACTGTCATCCTTTTGAATAATAGATTACAGGAAAGGCATTGATTTTAGAATCCCAGAGATCATTTATATGACCCGTGAAATAAAAAAAAAAATTAATTAGATACCCGTTACACAATTATTTATTCTCAGGCCTTTTTAATACGAGGGTCCCGGAGCCTCAAACGAAACAACAGCATGAAAGAGGAGATATGTCATCCTTTTGAATAATAGATTACAGGAAAGGCATTGATTTTAGAAACCCACAGATCATTATTTGCAACCGTGAAATAGAAAAAAACATTGATTACACACCCGTGACACTTATTTATGCTCAGGCCTTTTTAATACGAGGGTCCCGGAGCCTCAACCGAAACAACAGCATGAAAGAGGAGATATATCATCCTTTTGAATAAAAGATTACAGTAAAGGCATTGATTTTAGAAACCCACAGATCATTATTTGCAACCGTGAAATAGAAAAAAACATTGATTACACACCCGTGACACTTACTTATCCTCAGGCCTTTTTAATACGAGGGTCCCTGTCATAACTGCCTAAGTTCTTTGCCTTATCCTTTGTATAGCTGTGTCTTTTCACACTTACATAACTCCTCCCCAACAAGCAGTTTAAATTTCCCTCCTACTCATACCAAATTGCTTGATTGTTGAATCCAGCTTCTCACCCTCTAACTTCCTTGCAACCTTTGAGACAGACGCAGCTCACCTCTCTACCAAACACAGGACCGGAACCGGCAAGCGGTGACGTCACACGCCATCGCACACGCTGCAATTTCCCAAACTCTGCAGGGGAACTACTCTCTGTCCGAACACCGCTCACCCATTACTTCTATTAGTAAGTTTCAAAAGCGCTTCCTTCATTCCTATACCGCAGTAACTTACGAATATTCAGTAATTACTCCTAACATGTCTCAGAATCTTAGTTAGGTTGCCTTCATATTCAAAAGCTCTAATACTACCAATATTCTTAATTGTTCAGTCTCAATACCTAAATACAGCCTAAATCTCATTAGCTCTATTTTGCCTTATTTTTTGTACTACTATGTCTGCTGCCAAATATGATCAGATATTGTCTATTTAAATCTTTAACGTTGCAATTGCATGTTTTTAAATATGTGGGAACCAGTTTGTCAATACTGAGTGGGGCTATACGCTCTGAGGTCTCAGCCATTGTCACACCTATCCTTATAATAAAAGTGAACTGTATCTAATGATTCTGAACCTTGCTGCCTCCCCTCACCTACACAGAATCACTGATACTTTCACAACACTCCTAAGCCTGCAGTTGTGGTCCTAAAAATTCCCTCTCTCCTTTACAGGGGTGAGATTACCTTCCACAGGCTGACAGTCCCGGAGCCTCAACCGAAACAACAGCATGAAAGAGGAGATATGTCATCCTTTTGAATAAAAGATTACAGTAAAGGCATTGATTTTAGAAACCCACAGATCATTATTTGCAACCGTTAAATTAGAAAAAAACATTGATTAGATAGCCGTGACACTTATTTATGCTCAGGCCTTTTTAATACGAGGGTCCCGGAGCCTCAACCGAAACAACAGCATGAAAGAGGAGATATGTCATCCTTTTGAATAAAAGATTACAGTAAAGGCATTGATTTTAGAAACCCACAGATCATTATTTGCAACCGTGAAATTAGAAAAAAAAATTGATTACACACCCGTGACACTTATTTATGCTCAGGCCTTTTTAATACGAGGGTCCCGGAGCCTCAACCGAAACAACAGCATGAAAGAGGAGATATGTCATCCTTTTGAATAAAAGATTACAGTAAAGGCATTGATTTTAGAAACCCACAGATCATTATTTGCAACCGTGAAATTAGAAAAAAAAATTGATTAGACACCAGTGACACTTATTTATGCTCATGCCTTTTTAATACGAGGGTCCCGGAGCCTCAACCGAAACAACAGAATGAAAGAGGAGATATGTCATCCTTTTGAATAAAAGATTACAGTAAAGGCATTGATTTTAGAAACCCACAGATCATTATTTGCAACCGTGAAACAGAAAAAAACATTGATTACACACCCGTGACACTTATTTATCCTCAGGCCTTTTTAATACGAGGGTCCTGGAGCCTCAACCGAAACAACAGCATGAAAGAGGAGATATGTCATCCTTTTGAATAAAAGATTACAGTAAAGGCATTGATTTTAGAAACCCACAGATCATTATTTGCAACCGTGAAAT